>NW_007726833.1:478743-537368 GCF_000696425.1 Galeopterus variegatus
CGGTCCCGGTCCAGTACGGGCGCGACACTGAGGGTTGCGATCCGTTGCCAGTCACAAAAAAAAAAAAAAAGACAAAAAGGAAAAAAAAACAACAACTAGTTTTAGACTAACAAAACCTCTGAGCCACCTGTCTAAGGGAAATGGGAAAACATCCTGTGGGGATACTTTTACAATCCAGGACTGGGATGTCAGAAATGTGGTGACTTAAAAAAGTATTGGCCAAAGCATTCCTGATATTCCACTGAGAGGTGGGGTCTACGTTCCCTCCTCTCAAGTCCAGGCATGCTTGTGTCTCCTTTGGCCAACAGAATACAGCAGAAGTGATGCTACATGATTTCTGAGGCTAGGTTTTAAGAGATCTTGAACCTACCACCTTGTTTGCTGAAACCCTCATGCTGGATCCCTAAATCTCCATATAAAGAAGTATCACCATCCTGCGGCTGCCATGCTGGAGAGTCCACGTGTAGGTGCTCCCATCTACAGTGTCAGCTGAGCACTTGGTTGCCTGCCAGAATCAACTGCCAGCCCTGTGAGTGAGCCATCCTGGACATCTACCCCAGTAAAGCCTTCTGAAGATTACATGCCCAGCTGGCATTGAATTGCAGCAGCGTGAAAGAACCCAAGAACTGCTTAGTCAAGACTTTCCTGAATTTCTGACCCACAAAAATTGTGAACGTAAAATTTTAAACCACTACTGTTTTGTACAAAATATACACTATTTTGGAGTAATTTGTTTGTAGCAATAATAACCAGAACAGGGGAGGAGAAAGAAACCTCTGCTGAAAAGATGCTCACTAACACAAATTATAAGCCTGAAAAGAAATCATCCTCAATGAGGAAGAAGTCCACAGACAATATGTAGGAAGATACTGAGAACCAGAGAAAATGTAACAATCTGAAAAAGACTATATGTGAGGTATGCTTAAAATGATTAAAATCTCAACACACTCTGTCAGTGAGATTGTGGAGAACAAGGCACTTTTATGCATTGTTGGTGGGAGTACAAAATATTCTAACCTCTACTGGAAAACAATTGTGTTATATCTGCCAAAATTAAAACTGCAGGTGCCCCTTGACCCAGCAATCCCACTCTGTGACTCTATCCCACAGATACATCTGAGCACACATAATATTACACATGTACAAGTTATTTACTACAGTGTTATCTGTAAGATCAAAAGGCTGAAAACAACCATTGTGTCTAGCAATAGGGTACAGGTTAAACTAACTATGATATATACACACAATGAAATACTATGCCATTGTAAAAAAAAATCAGTTCACGAGTTTATGTGAAAAAAGTAAGACAATACCATTTACATAATATATGATACTACTTTATGGTAAGAAAGGGAGAAAATCAGAATATATATTCAAAAATTCTTATATTTGTATAAAGAAACACTGGGAAGATACACGGGAAACTAATACATAAAGTTACTTATTTGGGGGAAGAAGAATATGTTGCTTTGATTTTTAAGCTATATAAAAATAATGAGAGTTTAAAATAAGACATTTAAAATGATAAAAGAAGCAACAGAATAAATCTAAACCATAATAAAAGAAAAAGACATTATTTATAAAAGAGGATTTGAAAAAAGAATAAAAAATAGTCATTATAATTAAAAACTCAATTGCTAGGTTAGACACAGCTGAGAACAAACCTGAGAAAATTACTCATAATTCAGCAAAGAGAAAAGTAAAGGTGGAAAATATGATAAAGAGATTAAGAAACATGGGGGTGAGCATAAGAAGGTCTCCATCATACATCTAAAAGGGTCCCAGAAGGAGAGATTACAGAGAGTGGAGTAGAGACAATATTTGAAGAAATAATGGATAAGAACTTTCAATAATTAAAGACAGACATTAACCATCAGGTCCAAAAATAGTAAATAAGAATGAATCCTAATATAGAAGCAGCACAATGAAACAGCAAAATACCAAAAACAAACGAAAAAATGTAAATTAACCAGGGAAAAAAGACCAAAGAGCAAAAATTAGACTGCAAACAGACATAGCACCAGCAGCAGCAAAAATAGTGCCAGAGGACAATTGAATATGATCTTTAACTGTCAACCTCAATTTTATTCTCAGCTAGATTCACATTCCCGATTAAGGCAAAACAAATACATTTTTAGAAAAACAAAAAATAACAGCATTGACCACTCATAGACCTTTGCTAAAAAAAAAAAAAACCTCTATTAGTCAGTGTTCTCCAGAGAGACAGAACCAATAGGGTATGTATATAAATGTGTAAGAGAGGATTTATTAGGGGAATTAGCTCACACTGTTGTGAAGGCTGAGGAGTCCCACAATAGGCCATCTGCAAACTGGATGCCAGTAGAGTAGCTCATTCCAAGTCTGAAGACTTCAGAACCAGGGAAGCTGATGGTGCCTGGAACCAAAAAGCTGAGTAATATTGAGTTCTGATGTCCACAGACAGGAGAGCAGAGTGTTCCTCAGCTCTGATGTATAGAGGTAGTGATTTGCCTTTTTTCTCCATTTTTGTTCTCTCCAGGCCCCTGGTAGATTGGATAGTTCTGGCCCATACTGAAGGCAGATCTTTCCCACCCAGTCCACTCAGGCCCACTTGCTAATCTCTTCTTAAAACACCCTCATGGACACACCTAAAAAGATAGCTTTACCCAGTTTCTTGGTATTCCTTAATCTAATCAAGTTGACACCTAGAATTAACCATCATAATCTCTAAAGGATATACTTCAATGAGAGGGAAACTGAACTCAGAAAAAAGAAGTAGAATGCAACAAGCAAGTCATTGCTCAACATGGAGTTAAAATTTAAGTAAACATTAGCTATAAAAAACAATAACAATGATGATGAGTAATAGGAGATTAAAAACAAGGGGCAACTAAATATTAGCCAAGAAAAACATGGAATATGGAGGATTGTGCCTGAAGTTTGTTTCAAGATCTTATCTTGTTCAAGAGAAGGGTAGCGACACTAACTTTCCATGTCAAGTGTGCATGTTAAGCATTTAATGATGACCACTAAAGAACAGAAGTGGGATGATAACTTCTAAACCAGAAGATGAAGAAAGAGGAAGCAATAAAAAAGTAAGATCTTCAGCTGCCACCGAAGGTGCCCTGGGCTCCTGAGCTGGGGTGGTAGGGGCTCAGGGCCTTGGCCATGCCCCCTGACATCCACAACCAGCCCAGTGATGACCACTGAGCTGCTGCTAGAAGCACCCTTTGCACTGAGCTGAGGTGGTGGGGGGCAACAGCCTCAGCCACAATCCCCCGACATCTGCAACCAGCCCAGTGATGACCACTGAGCTGCTGCAGGAAACACCCTGGGCTCCCAAGTGGGGGCAGTGGGGGGCTGATGGCCTCATCCACATCCTTCTGACATCTGTGTCCAGCCCAGCAGCAACCCAGCTGCCACTGGAAATCCCCTGGTCTCCCTGATGGAATGGGGGAGGGTCACAGGCCTTGATCACACACCCTTTCCTTCCCTCTCTTCGCACCCTATTTCCCCTCCCCCTTCCCTTCTCCTTCTACCCCCCAACTGCTCCACAACAACATCTTAGAATGAGGTGTGGAGCCAGCGGATGCTGAACTCAGCTGCAACTAGGCAAGCTGCCACCACTGCTCCAGGACCCCGCTGGGGCCCTGAGATGTGGAGCCAGGGGAAGCTGAACCCAGCCACAACCAGGTAAAGAGCACACCAAAAACATCATTTTCATATGGGTAGCCCACCATAGCCACGGCTGCCACAAAAGTGGCTAGTCTCTATAGCAACAGTCACAGTCACCTTTCAGATGGCACGCCAGACTCTACTTCATTGACCCAAGGAGAGGCACCAGCAGAGACCTAAAAAAAAAAAACGAAAAAAAAGAGAAGAGGTCCTATCTCCACAAAGCACACTGCAGAGAAATAGAAGAAAGATCTGATTTACGATAATAGGGGAGGACTTGATCACACCTGTCTCAGTACTGGACAGATCACCCCGGCAACAAACCAACAGAGGAACAGTTAATCTATCAGATGGAGAGAGCAAATCTATGGTTATTAGACGGGGGAGGTGGAAAGAGTAGGGGGAAGGGGAGGGGAAAGAAGGGAGGGGAAGGGAGAAGGGGAGAGATTGGATAAGAGGCATAAAGAATAAGTATGATTTGTAACAATGAACATGCTAATAAAATAAAGTAAGATCTATTCAAGAAAGAAAAAGGAAACCAAGAAAAGGCATGATACAAAGATAAGGCAAAATAAGATGTTAGAAATAAATAAAAATATATTAGGAACCACAATAATACATATGAATTAAATTCAAAAGTTATAAAATAATTTCTCGTTTGAGATTTTTTTAAAATGCAGAAAAACTCCTTAAATATGTAACATAAAAGTGTTGAAAGTAAAGGGATGAAGAAGAAATATATACCAAAGAACAAAAAGAAATCAGATGTAGTAATATTTTTGTCAAGTGAGATGTACATCAAGGCAAAAAGAATTATTTGATATTAAGTAGCTCATTACATTGTAATAAAAGGAAAATACAGCAGAAATATGAGTATATAACAGTCACTAACTAGTATGCATCTACCAATAGATCTTCAAACCATATAAAGCAAAAATCAACAATATTATGTAGAAAAATGAAAAACTCTAAAATTAGCAGGGAATTTTAACACATCTGTTTCAGAAACATAGAACAAGAAGGGAAAAATTTAATAAAGACATAGAGGATTCAAACAACACAATTAATAAGCTTTATCTAATGAAGATGCATAACTGAGCCCAACAACCTGTGAATGAATATTTTTCTCAAGAATATCCAAGAATGCATACAAAAATTGACTATGTACTTGATTATAAAAATGTCTCAAGAATTTCAAATATTATTTCACTACTATGCAAAATTACAATGCAGAAATAATTATACTATCTTACATCATCCATCACTTGACTTATTCAGTGTTTGTTCACGTGTGCATGTGTGCGCACACCACATGCACCTATCTAGGGTGAAAGATGGACAATGGGAGTCTTTGAAAAAGAAAATAGATTTGATGTAAATATCAGAAAAAGTTATTTCTCCTATTTGCTTGAGGTATTGTCACCTACAATTTCATCATCAAAGTGTTGCTACTTTTATTATGTCACTGACTTGTCAATCAGGACGGTGGTGTTTAATTGGTAGCAACGTTTGTTCTACATATCTCTGAATGAAACATTTCAATTTGACCTCTTTGTGAGGTTTTGGTGGCAAGGATGAAATATAGGGTAGAAAATGAAATATGAGTTCTTAAAAATATCTTTTTTTTTCTTAACAACATATTTAAACATTCTTATTAGCTTTGTGGTTTTACAAGCAAATAGCTGAAATATAGAGAAGCTCCTTGCTTTATTAAACATTTCTGTGATCTCATTCCTGTGAACTTGATAGCATAAGATAACTTGAATTGCTGAATGATGGCAAATAAAAAATAAATTGAGTGTGACCTCTTTCTCTATCACAAGCTGAGGTGCCCTACTGATTTGGTAGAAAGATGTTTTTGTTTTTGTTCTTTTTTACATCATGCTAGGTACAAAATTCCATGGTTCTCAAGCCTGTGATTACTGCCTTGCATATATGATGAGTTTAAGAATTAGCCTATGTTTTTAAAACATTGCAGTTGTTACATTTTCCAAAGAATATTCTCATTATAGATCGCTAGGGCCTGGGATGAAAAAATCTGGTCTATGTGATAGAAAGCTAAAGACTTATTTTTCAAATCAGCCCCATAACTATAGAAACCTTTGGGGCACTGACCCAAGTTTAGAACATCAATGCAGAGTTTATAGCATCAATTGATACAGAATCTTGGGACTTGTAAACCTATTATATTGTGTTGAATGAGAGTATATCAAGAAGAATGCAGACCTATAATTACACATAAAATACAAGTTGGCCGATCTGGTATTTCTTATTCCAGAAATAACTATTAAACCATCTAGATAGATAGTTAGATAGACAGACAGACAGATAGATGGATAGATATAGAAGATTCATTATAATAAGTTATGATAATGACTGTAGGATATAGTGGGTGAAATATTTTGGTTAAAATAATGACTATGAATTACAAGATCTTACAGTCATCTCTGAATCATCAAAAAGGATGTGTTGAGTGCCCTTCAATGTTGAACATATTTTATTGTGTTCTCAATCTTGGAAAAATTTATGATCCTTGCATGGTATGAAAGGAGAAAAACGAAAAGGACAATATTTATTGACTGCTTACCATGTGATGGGAGTGGGCTAATAACTTCGCAGAAGTTATCTTCATCAATTCTCATGTATGCTCCATAAGCTGCATACTTGAACAAATTGTTTAATTCATATGAAGGTATATTTTAGTATTGGCACCAAAATCCTTATCCACCTTGCAAAGGAAAGCCAGTGTGGTTGCATCATTTAAGTCTCCAAAGCAATTCCATTCTCCCATATTTTGCAGGGTGTATAACTAGTTCTATCATATTTCATGTAACAAACCATTGCAAGAAAAACAAATCTTATGTTTTAGTTTGCAACAATTCAGTTCTACAACTTGATTTACTCACTCATTTTTTCTCTTATTTAACAAGAATTTACTAAATGTCTGTTATGTGCCCATTATCATATTAGATATTAGATAAGATAGAAAACAATAGAAGGTATAGCCTCTATCATGGAAATCTTATAATCCATCTGGAGAAAAGCAGTATACCAATATACAATTACAAACAAAACAACTGTAGAATTATTCTAAAATAACATGTAGACAAATATGAGACAGTGTGTTATAAACTCCAAAATTAAAAAAAGTAAATTTCATTATAAAATGGCATTAATGAGGCAAGGCTTAACTGATAAATAGAATTATAAAGGTTTGAAGAACAGTGTGATTTAGTTCAGCTAAGAGGGCTGCTTGGCTTTAGAAAATAGGAAAAAAAGGGCCAGCCTGGTGGCGCACTGCTACAGTGCGCCGTTCGGCGCTCCCGCCGAGGGTTCGGATCCCACATACAGACCCGCCGCTCACTGGCTGAGCGAGGTACGGGCGCAACACCGAGGGTTGCGATCCCATTGCCGGTCCCGGTCCGGTACAGGCGCGACACTGAGGGATGTGATCCGTTGCCGGTCACGAAAAAAGACAAAAAGGAAAAGAAAAAAAAAAAAAAAGAAAGAAAATAGGAAAAAAAAAAAAAAAAGAATGTAGTACTGAGTTCTTTTTGACTTCCTAAACTGATTCAGGCTTCCCTTTTCTGGTTCTTATTTGAGCACCCATCACATTTTTCTCCGAACTTATGAGGCTGTCTTCCTAGTTCCCAGTAAGCAGGGGCTCTGTTACCTCATTTAAACATCTCTGGCACATGGGAGGTTTCATATATATCTGGTGAGTGAATGAATGAATGAATGAATGAGTGAAAGATGACCTTTGGTTGAAGAAGAGCTTTGTTGAAACATCATGAACTATGATTCTAAATATTCTTGATCTATGTCCTGCTTCCACAGCCCTATTCTGCCAAAATAAATAATGCTGAATATACTAAGTGGAAATTATATATTAGTGCCTTGTTTTATTTGCAATATAAATGACTTCTTTAAAAAAAACAATGGTGTGTCTTTTGCTAGGTGTTGATTGGGAAGCTCTTGTCTGCTTTAGTTGTTCCAAATTAAAAAAAATACTTTACTGTTTACTGCTTAAATGAGACCACATGTACCCTGGCAATTAGAATTATACCATGTCTCTTCTATTTTATATTTCAGCCTCTTGAATAATATGTACCTGAATATAAACTGTCAAACAGAAAGCAGTCTTTGAAAATTTGATGTATCTTTCCTGTTGTTTACATATATCAAAACATCATACTGTACCCCATAAATTAATACAATTATAATTTGTCAATTAATAGTACCATTAATTTAAAAAGAAAATCTGGTATAGTACCTTGTTAATGGTTAATGATTCTGTAATCTAAAAATTATTATGTAGCTTCTGGTTGGGGCAAGATCATGATGGCAATGAAGTTTAACAACCAGGACAGTAAAAGAACCATTGATGACAAAATTAAATGACAAGTACACCCATGAACTCCAGAATATCAGTGGTTGTGTCCATACCTTGAAAGCAGCAAGACCCCTGTGAGTTTAGCAGCTGTGTGAGGTTAATGAAGGGAAGATAAAGGAGCATTCTGATCATCTTCAGAGACCCCGGACACAGAAATTGCCAACAAACACTAACTTCCAAAACAAAAGCATCTCACTTTGACTAGAATGCTCAGTGAGCAGATCTGAGAAAGGCATGGGAGATGTCATAGTTTGCATTTGCCAGCAAGTCCAGGAAGGACCATGAAGACCCACTAAGGGGCTGCAGGAAGGTCACTAAGATGAATTGAGCACGCAAGAACAACAGAAATACCCGATAACATCCCTCATGCAGAAGAATTGAGACCCATCCTGGGAATAAATCTTGGTGATCGTGGGATCTAAATTGAGCAAGCCAAAAATACTGGTGGGAGAGACAGAGAAGGTTTCCATACTGACCAGCCCAGAAGAGGCTGACTTCAGAACTGTGCAGGCAGGTACACAGGCCAGGTTTTAAATTACTCCTCAGCAAGACCAGTTACATAATTTGCAGAGCACAGTGACCCTTGTTCAGGAAACTATTACAAATTTCCTGATGGCAACAGCAGAGCATGAAACCCAGAGCAGGAAGGACCCTGTGTGACTGCACAGGCCACACACCCATGAGGCCAGCCCTGTTTCTTAAAGCACAGAGGGAGCCCTCAAGCAGGGAAGCTAGGAAGGCAGCTGTCTTAGTCCATTTGGGATGCTACAACAAAGTAATTGTAGGCTGGGCAGCTTTAGACAACAAAATTTATTTCTCACAGTTCTGGAGGCTGTAAGTCTGAGATCAGGGTGGTTATGGTCGGGTTCTGGTGAGGGCTCTCTTCTGGGATGCAGACAGCTGACTCCTTGTATCTCCTCCTTGTATCCTATCCTCACATGGTGGAAAGAGGGTGAGAGCTCTCTGGCATTTCTTTTTTAAGGGCACTAATCCCACTCATGAGGGTGGACTTCATTAATTCCCAAAGGCCACATCTCCTGATACCATCACCTTGGGGGTTAGGATTTCAACATATGAATTTTGGGGGTACACAAACATTTCATCCATAGCTGCAGTTCTGGGTTGTTCACTCCTTATTCAAGATCCTTATCCTAAAAGTACAGGAAAATCCATCTCATTTAAATATGAACAGTAGAAAAAGATCATGATCAAATCTTCTACAAAGGTATTATAAGTAAAAAAAGGGAATGAATTAAATAACATATCAAAGGATAATAAGGCACAGCAGAAAAACGTGACAAAAAAACAAATGAAATCTATTATATAATAATACAAAATGAGGTTAAGAGACAATAAGAAAACTCTAAAGCTATGAAAGAGCAGCATAAATCATAAATGGCAAGCTCTGAAATGTTATGGTTGACTAACAGAAGGGTGTGGAAAAGAGCTTTCAGGTCTTAGGAGAGAATTAGCAAATAAAGAAAATCATTTCAAAAACAAAGACTCAAAGTAACAAAAGAAAAAATAGACCCCATGTAAAGTATAGTAAGGGAAATAAAGGATAGGAAAAGAAAATGAAATGAACAGAAACAAAATCTTTCTGTGAAAAAGCAAATTTCATAATCTCTAAACACTTGAAACATATTTGACAACAAAACCCACAATGTTTATTTTTCTACTTTATTTGTTGAAGTTTGATTAATCTTACCCAAAGAGGTTATAGTTAATTTATTTTTTAAAATCCAGTTTCAAATAGATATTCCTGAAACCAATTTTGCATCCATATTCCTCTCAATTCATTTGATAATATGAAAACATTAACAAAAACATTTTTAATCTGTTTTCAAAGGGAACATCTGTGCATTATTGTTTGTGGCAATGGCTTTGCTATAGCAAGTGGAACATCTGGAGAGAGTCAATTACTTGTTGACACAAACTCCAATGCAAAACATACGTGAACAATAATGTATTCTCATTGGCCCAAATGAATAATCCCAGCCAATGGGGTCAGCCTAAGCTAATATGCTGGAGCACAGCAGTGTTTGGGCCCTTTTATCTGAGCCATTCCTTGTGGTGAGTCTATATCTATGGCCAATTTTGGTTCTTACCCAACTTGAAAGAACAAGAATTAAGACCTTTTAGCTTGTGGCTTTTAGTCTAGTAGATGTGGCCCATTCAGTCTCATTCTTAGGTTAATGCTCTGCTAGAAACAATGAAAATTGAAATCTCAATAATCCAGATTGTTTGAACCCATGTTGATAATTTTTTCAGCCTTTCTTTTTAATTCTGAGTTTGAGTTCACTCAGTTATTAGAGTCAGTTGGATAGTATTCTTATTTGCCAATGAACAGCTCTAGGGCTGCAGAGATAAACAGATGAGCAAGTGGCTTCTAAGACCCCAGAAGATAATTTATTGATCATTCTAACTCTATTACAGCTTAATTAGGTAAATAATGTAATACATGTGAAGGTGCCTAAGTGCGAGGCATGTGCTAAGAGCTCAATAAAAGTTGAATCTAAGTGTAGCAGACATTGTTGGTTATAAGCATAAAGGCTATTTCTTCCTTCTTTCTTAATGGTGGAGAACTTTTCATCCCAGAGACTGAAAATACCAGCTTCTCACTTTCCAGCCTCCCTTGCAGCTAGGGCGTGGACATGTGACCTAATTCTGGATAATGAGAACTAAGGATGGGGACTCCTGAGAAGGTTTCTTCCCTAATAAGAAGTCCCTCATGGGTGGAAACATCTCTCCTCTTCAGTTGGACATTGTTGTGTTTGCATTTAATGCCTGAAACCATGGAGACCATTTTGCAACCATGAGGGGACAAGACTACGTATCTAGATAATACTCTGAGAAAGGCAGAGCAGAAAGATAGAAGGAGACTGGGTCCTTGGTGTCAGTGTGGAGCCACTGAACCAACCATGACACTACCCACCTCTGGATTTTTTGGTATATTAAATAAGTATCCTTAATGTTGAAACTATTTTAGTTGGGCATTTAGTTAAATGCAACCAAAAGCCTTAAAAATAATACACTGAAAGAACACTCTTATTTTCAAATATCTCAGTAGAACCCAAACCCAATTTCCCCTTAATGTGCTCTACAAAATGTGTGACAATAAGCTGCCACTGGGGAAAACAGGTCCTCACCAAACCCTGAGTCCATTTCCATATTCACCGTTATTTGTCCTCAGATCTTCCATATCCACAAAATGGAGATGGTTCCTGTTTTTCAACTCATTAAGTGTTTATGATTACTGGTAACCTAATTGATTTATGGTCCCCAAATTAAAGACACTAAAAAATATTTTTTTAGATGGTGGTTGTCCCTATGAGTTCTGCCCCAGCTGTTCCACAATTTATGGATATGTTAGGAGGCTAAAGGACAAAGTGATCTGTAATTCACTGGCAGAGCCCTGAGAGGCTGTATAATGTATGTTACTCCCCATCATCACACAACTAATAACTGCCAAGCACACTGGTGGGCAATGAGTGACTCCTTTGCTTCTCAGCTTCTACCTGCATTGGACCCAAGCCTTGTGCTCAACAGCCTTTGATGATGACATCCCGAAGAGATCAGGGCCCCAAACCAGAGGAAAACAAATCAGCACAGTGCCTCACAGAATCCAGTCCAGATTTAAAAGCAGTGAACAATTACAGGATATTCTGATATTAATATTTAATGAAGATGTAAATGATGAGAGTCAATACTGAATTGCTTGGTGAAATCTATTCCAGCAAGAGAAAGCAGCAGTGGTCCATAGAAGGAGGGGGAACTGTCTTTCTTATTAACCATTGTTCTTTAACTTCTCCCCAGGTCTAGCTGAGGCCTGGGCTCAGATTCCCCACACAGCTGACAGTTGCAGCAATAGTGGAATCAATCTTATAATCCTCCTAGTCATTTTATTTCTAATTTCCCTCTTTGTATGCACTTTCTGTCTGTTCAGACTGTGCACTCAGAAACAAACTCCACATAGGGTTTCTGACATCAGACTTGCCTATTGCCAACATTCTGTCTGTCCCTCTGTCAGCTGGGTGTCTGCACTGATGGGAGGGGCATCATGACTCCAGGGCAATCCATCACCTCTGCGATGTGGGGAGAGCTTCTGAGCCCACTTGTGTCAAATGCAGCTGCCAATTCTTCAGTCCGAGCGGGGGGTGGGTGGGTTTGAAGGTGCTGGTCCATGAAATAACACAGGAGAAAGGGAGAAGCCGCCAGAAGCGGCAGAAAGAGAATCAGAGGCTACAGCGTGTAAGTAAAGAATGACTACTGGCTGCCCAGGACACTCAGCCCCTAAGGGACCAAAAGATTCCAAGGGCCTGTCTCTATTGCTCGGTTTCCTCTTATCCTCCTACTTCCCCCCACCCAGAAGAGGTAATAACAGTGTTGGGGGCTGAAAGCAAGAAAGAGTTTCTGAGGAAAATAGTTCCCTCAGCTAACAGCTCCTCCTTCCAACCAAGCTAGGGATTGAAAGATGAGGAATCAAGCCCAAGGGCTTCTTTTCTGCCTTCTCAGGTTGGTCTAGGAAAGAGCAGTTTCTTTGTCTACCAGGGGGAAAGGATACATCGCCTTTCCTGGTGCACCAGTCTCTAGACTACAGCTGTCTGTAGAAACTGGTTCATTATGTTGAGGGTTTAAATCCATTCCCAGAATAGCCAGGCCATGACATAAGCAATATGGAGCACCCAGTGAAGCTGCCCAAGCCCCAGAGGAGTTGGGCTTGGCTTTCTAGGATCATGATCATGTCCTCCCCTTTTGCAGCCTTTCGACCTCCCCTCACCTTGCTGTAGCCTCAGGGAAACTCTGCAAAGGGGAATCCCAAGGATGGCTACTGCCATTAAAGAAGACACACTTTTCTCACACACCTTCTCTCCCTGCTCCAGAATGCCCACTGTGAAGCGGAATGGTGAGAAGGGCTGCTCAGTCACTCTGTCATCACCTTTCAGAACTGTTGCTGCACTATCTGGTAGCTCAGCGGGTGGCTTTCTGTCTTAGCCTATTTTATTTGTGAAGACTGATTCTAGGACCTACAGGACTCCCAGTCCCACACTATTTTTTTTTTCTTTTTCTAAACAGACTTGTGAAGGCTCAAGTGAGGCTATGTGTCATAGAAGATAAAATGTTAGAAACAGAAGCTGCTCTAAGTATTTCCCCTGCAATGTTAGAAACAGAAGCCGCTCTACGTATTTCAGACAGAGGGAAGTTAATACCAGAATCTGATTGCATGGGTTATAGAAGAGTGAGAAGCCAAAGAGGGGTCCATAAGGCAACACAGAGATTAGCCACAGTAGGAAGTTGCTACTACCTTTAGGGCTGGGAGGACATTGGAGTAGATGGTGTTACCAGAGACCAGAAGCCAGCACCTTATGGCAGGAGCCAGAGACATGGTGAAGGCCACCAGGGTGGTGCTGGGATTCTGGAAAAAGGGGCTCCCGGCTGGGTATTGTATTTGTCTATTGCTGCATAACAAACAATCCCAAAATGTAACCACTGTAAACAACAAACTTATTACCTTACAGTCTCTGGGTTAGGAATCTGAGAGTAGCTTAGCTTGTGGTACTGGCTCAAAACCTCTCATGAAGCTTCAATCAAGTCATTGGGGGCTGCAGTTATTTTAAGGTTCAGCAGTAGGGGGTAGGGGGTCCACTTCCAGGCTCACTTTCTTGGATGCTGGCAGGCCTCAGGTCTTTGCTAGCTATTAGTTGAAGATATCAGTTCCTTGCCACATGGGCCTCTTCACTGGTCCACTCACAACGTGTCATCTTTCTTCCTCTAGAGTGAGGGGACCGAGAGAGACAGCATGAGAGAACAAAAGAACAAAATGGAATTCAGTCTTTTTGTAATCTATTTTTGGGAGTGATATCGCAACACTTCAGCCATACTCTGGTTGTTAGAAAATAGGTTAAGACTAGGTCCAGCCCATACTCAAGGAGAGGGGATGACACGGGGCATGACTACCAGGAGGCAGGGATCAAGGGAGGTCCTCGTAGATCATGGTGGTAGGGAGTGGGGGGATGGTGCCTATCACAGGGCTGGAGACACAGAGGTGGAGGTTTTGGGGGCCTGAAGCTTACCCAATCTGGGGAACCCTTTCGAAGAAAAGAAATGCAAAATTACCAATACAAAATTACACACAGGTCCATCAACTGGTGAATGTATAAACAAAATGGGGACTATTGAGACAATGAAACATTATTTGGTGATCAAAAGGAATAAAATATTGGTATATGCAACATGAATGAAACTCAAAAATATTCTGCTCCGTTAAGGAAACCAGTCACAAAAGACCACGTATCACGATTCCATTTATAGGAAATGTCCAAAATAGGCAAACCCATAGAGACAGAAAGTAAATTAGTGCTTTCCAGGGCCTGGGTTGAGGGCCAGGATTGACTGAAAACAGATATTGAGAAAGCTTTTGGGGGCGATGGAAATGTTCTAAAACTAGATTGTGGTGATGGTTGTACAACTTGATAAATTTATTGAAAACCATTGAACCATACACTTACGATGGGTGAATCTATGGTATGTAGATTAGATTTCAATAAAATTATCAATAATTATATATGCAGGGCATTGGAAGAGGTCTGTATAAGTGAGAGGCCCTGGAGCATCAGCTTCACTAACTTTTCGGGAAATTTGTCTCTGTGGAGGAGACACAGTTATTGTGGAGATGCTGCCAGATCAGTGAAAGGGCAAGGAGATTGCCTGGCTTCTCCCCTCCTCTCTTCCTCCAGTCTTCTTCCTGTGCCTTCTATTGGCCTCACCTTCACAGCAGCCAGGGAAATGGAGTGTTTTGTGGTGTAGAGTGGAGGATATGAAGGGCTGGAAAAGATCTGAGAGCAGAGAGGCAAATGACAGGCTCCTTAACCAAACGCTGCACCTGGCTCCTGAGCAAAACCTCCACATCCACATACAATGACAACATGGAATAACTACCTTTTGGCGTTGAGAGATAACTTGAGAGGAATTCCGGAGAAGACCCGTGTTTCCAAGTGAAGGCCCATGCTGTTGATTCCTTGTCATCAAACATTATAGGACACTGGATTCATTGGTTACCTGAAGGCTCAAAATCATTTATTCGTGCATATGTACATACGGCGGCACTGAGAGCACGCTTAGGGTGGGTAGGGGGAGGGGAACGAGGAGATAACTCTTGGAATAAGAATATCAGATATGTTAACTATTTGATATTAAATGTATTGTCCTAGCAGCTTTTCTCATTTAACTCCTGGAAGCAGTGGGTACCAATCGCAAGGCAGTGGAAACAGTTGGCTCCAGGTGCAGGCAATAAGAAGACATTGTTTGTGGAGAAACTCTAAACGATAGTAAAACCAGCTATAAGTTAGTCTTTTTTTCTTATCAGCATGTCCAAGCAATTCTAAACAATGTCAGTGATAAAATACTCCTCTCTTCACCCCCAAAATATTTTTTTTGATTAAGTTCTACAATTGCAGAGTTTACTGCTGAGTTTTAAATAATGTATATATAAGCTCCAATTTGGCACATTTTCATCACTTAACTCTTTAATGACCACTGCTTTGTGCATGGGAAATAATGCAGAGAACCCCCAGCATTTATACAGCAGGCTACAGACATACGTGGACTCAGCCACACATGTTCGATTCTAGAGTAAGTTTGTGTTGATTCGGAATCACTCAGGCTTACTTCAGGTGCAGTTTGCCTGTCCAGACCATGTGGTGCTACATATTTCTGCATTTAAATGATAGATTTGAAAACACAGTAAGAGGACAGTGATCGTGAAATGGAAGAAACAGAACTTGAGATGCTTCAATCTGTCATTCTGGGTGCAATCACTTTTGGAATCTTGTGTTCACTCCATTGGACCTATTTCTTCATGTGAGTTCCGCCTCCTTAAAAATATATGAATATAAATAAAACTACTAATTCAATTTCTTTTTCCTTTTTGATACCGTAATATTTATTTTTTATTTCATTTTACTTCTTGACTGGCATGAAAGTTTAATAAAAGAAAAATTTTCATGTCTGTGTTTCTTTGGGGCCATTTTAATTATTAGTTACTTTTCATGATTATTAGTGAAAAAGATTTTGTCATATAGAAGAGGTGAGTGTTAAAAATGATCCAGTCTAGGTGTCAAATACACGCCACTGCTTAGAACCAAAAAATATCACCATAAATAAGGAAACAGGCTCAAAGAGGTTAAGAAATTTGCTTAAAATCACTCAAGTAGTAAGTCATAGAACAAGGATTCAAATAAAGATTGTACAGTCAATATATAGCACATACGCTTTACATATACATACACATTTAAGACTAACAACCATATGAAGGGACAATATTATCATCTGCATTTTACAGGTCAGGGAATTGAAGTACAGAAAGGCTAAATGACTTGCCCAAGGTCCCACAGCTAGTAAATGGCAGAACAAGGGTTTGAATCCTGGTAGTATTACTCTGGACACTACCTGTGTAACCTTCACACTGGGCTTGCTCATCAGCTGGGGTCTACTCTAAGGCCATGTTCAATTCTCTTGTCAGCCACAGCTGAGAGAAAGACCCACTTTGGCTGCGCTGTCCTCTTCCACCATCCTCTCCCACATGAAGGAAATCTCCCAGGAGGTGCATGTGGGGGTTCCTAAGAGCACAAATCGTGGTATACTCTGAATTCAACTGAACTTGTTGCTCACCAAAGACTTGAGAAGGGTAGAATGGAAAGGAAGACTGACTTTTTCGAAATAGTATTCATGGTATTCTAAGATTTAACTCCTGTAGACATCATTATGAGCTTTAATCAAGTCTGAAGAAAACTGCTCATTGCTTTTGCCGCAGGTAATACTAACCCGCAACACTAGATGGCAAAGTGGTGCTATGTTACTGTGTTGTGTTCTGGAAAAGACGTGTTGTTTTCCAAAAATATCCAAATCCACTGGGCTGTCTATTTATTATTGTTATTTTATTTTATAATTTATTTTAGAAATAAAAAGTTCTATGTGAAGTTATCTTACTTTTTAGAATCATTATTTAGAAATGCCCCACTTTGAATTGACCCAGTATTCCAGGCTCTATCAAGTAGGTCTCTTGCCCTAATGGCCAGCTGGTCAAAAGCTACCTCCTAATTGATCAGATGAAAACGGGAGGATAACAGAAGATAATGGAGATAGTATGAAATGTACTTTCAAAAGCTGCATGTTAACATAAGTGTGACATAAATGTGACAAATGTATATGGCACAGATGTCATCTGTCATGGTTTCTTCTGTTTAAATAAACTTAGAAGCAAATAACAAATTGGACACACTGCTGTTCCTTATTTCATTCATTCAAAAACAAGCGCCTCTTATGTGCAAGGCATTTGTAGGCTGCATAGAATATAAAAAGAGTTCTACTCTGGCATTTAAGAAATCTGTCTTATAGAGGGGGACAAAAGACAAATGCACTAATACTGTGAACAGTCGGCCCCTAAATCGTTCTTTCTCCAGAGCCTCATAATTAGAGCTGCT
Organism: Galeopterus variegatus; assembly: GCF_000696425.1. Classification (NCBI taxonomy): domain Eukaryota; kingdom Metazoa; phylum Chordata; class Mammalia; order Dermoptera; family Cynocephalidae; genus Galeopterus; species Galeopterus variegatus. The sequence continues at coordinate 496,273 of NW_007726833.1, forward strand.
GATTCCCCTTCCCTTCCCCTTCTCTGAAAGCCTTAGGACCATCCAGCGTCCTGACCAGGGCAGGCAGCACATCAACATATGAAGCAGCAGGGGCTCAGGGCTGAGTTTGTATAGCTCTCTGAATTGCCTTGGCAAATCAAATCTAGTATAGTGCCTGCCTTATCAGAGGTGCCGAATAACTGTTAGCAGGAGGCGGGTAGGACTCAGTGTACAGCCACCAGGCATGGAATATCATCAAAAAAGGTACAAAGGCAAAGAATTCTGTCCTGACCAGGGAAGCCTGCCTCGGTTGGAGCAGTGGTCCTTAAAGTATGGTTTGCCCGGCAGAATCGGTATCCCTGGAAACTTGTTAGAAATGCAAATTCTCAGGATCCACCCAGACCTAGGGAATGAGAAACTTTGGGGCTGGGACCTGGCCATCTGTGTGTTAACAAGCAGTCCAAGTGGTTCTGACACAAGTTCAAGGTCGAGAACCACTGGCTTAGAGCATGCCCCCTGCCAGGGAGAGTTGATAATCAAGGTGAGGTCCACAGGGGTTAGACCTTGAAGGGCCTTGTGCTAAAGAGTTTGGTTTTTTGAGGGTTTTTTTCTGTTTGTTTTATCTTGTAGGCAATATGGGAGACGTTGAGGGTTCCTAAGCAGTGAAGTGACCAGAACAGATCTTCACTTCAAATCCGTCATTCTGCCTTCACCACAAAGCCCCTGGTTTTCTTCTCTACTTTTTCTACAGTCTTGTCTCCCAGTGATCTCACCCACTCTCTTGGTGTCAGCCAACCCCCTTGGCAGATGACTACCAAACCTCTCTAGTCTGTGTCTTTCCCCAGGCAGACCGGCTCGACTTCCTGGATGTTCAGCTGCCATGTCACATGAAGCACAGCCAAATCTGAACTCCTCATCCACCAACCAGTTTACTCTCCTGGCTTCTCGACTTCTGTTAATGCCATAACTGTCTACATTGCCATTTAGGCTATACCTACCCTGGGGGTCATCACCAAAGCTTGTTCATCACTCCAGGAGTCCTTGGCACATGCTTTTGTTCCAACACATTGACATGTGTGTCAATGTCTGAGGGTGCACACCTTAAGGGAAAAAAAAGGGCCTCATTTGTATTTGCACTGTGCTGGCACCCAGCAGAGATAGGGTAGATGATGATGTTTAGTGAACGGAGTGAGTTCTGCCCCTTAAAGCCGAGGGAGAAAATGAGATCAGAGAAGAATAGAGAGATACCTGCAATGCCAATTGGAGTGGGGATTGCAAACACCATATATTGTCCCTGGGAAAACTTTGAAGCATGTGCAGCCAGGTGACTTGAGAGAAAAGTTGGTCATGAGGAAGTGGAATTAGGTTACAAGAAATTAACGGAGGGACTGGGTATTGAAGCAGAGGGAGAAAGTGTAGATTAAGCTTTCTAGAAGCCAGGGGAAGATGGGAAGGGAAATGGACTCGCATTCATAGAAGGAAAGTAAAGGGAAAGATATATTGAAGGGGGAGGCTTATTTGTTTTTAAAGGTTGGGGAAACATGAATATAACATTTTTTTAAAAGCACAAAAATAATAAAGTCAGTGAAGTAGGAGAGACTTAGGATGACAGAGAAGGGTTCAGGGAGTGCTTAAGAATCACCAAGAGGGAGAAGTTGATGAGAACATGGACATAGAAGAAGGGGCTGGTCTAGGAGCAGAAATATGCCAGCTGAGGAATGAGGAGGCTGGGCTACTTATCCTCCATAACTGGCAGTCATTGATTGTTGCCTTCAGATGTCAATCCTCCAGCATGGGTTGGGCACGGCAGGCTCTGACAGACCGACAGCAATCCCCTCACAAAGTTGCAGGTAGTGTTCATTGGAAATGAAGCTCATGTGCATGAAAATGTCATGTGGATCAGATAGGTGATGGGCCAAGCACCAGGAACATGTGCTATACCCATGTTGGTTCTGGCTTGACTTGGTTAGTGGTGCTGAAAGGGTTCCATGGGATCTGGAATTTCCCTTTGGATAACTGGAAGAAAGAATGGAGTGGAAGCATCTGTAGAGAGCTAGAGTGACACTTTTCCTCTCTCTACCCTGGAGTTTCCAAGCTTTGTCCACGGGCCCACTGCCTCTGGTGCCTTGGCTCTTTTCCCTGCCTGTTGAAAGCCTTTTCGTCTTCAAGCCCCAGGTCAAAAGTCACTTGCTCTCTAAAATCTTCTTTGACCACCTCCCTCACCCCTCCCCAGACGTAGCTGTTTTCAAAAATAATGACATTTACATCTTAAAAGCAATTGCACATATCTTTTCTTATATACATTATGTTAATTACCCACTCTCTTCTCTGTAGTTCTATAGCGCTCTGTTCGTTACAGGAATTTATTGCTTTATCAGTCCAAATTCTAAAAAAGTTACATGTTCATCGTGTCTACTAGACAGTGAGTTTATTAAAAGCCAGAGTCTTTTTCGACTCACCTGTGTAACCCCTGTGTGTCACAGCACCTAGCCCATATTAGCAACCCAAAGGCATGAGTAGAATTAAATGAATGAATCTATATTTAAAATATATCCTTACAACAAGCCCAGTTCTTCAAGATCTGGTTTGATGATAACTTGTTCTTATCCTCCATTAACACTATTTTCTCCAGATTAAATAAATGTAGTTCCTTCTGTTTTTTTTTTCTCAGAAAAATGTATTTTCATTCTTTAAGTTTCAAACTGATTTTGTGCAGACTTCTCAAAATTATTCTTATACCTTTAAAATTATGAATTTAGAAATGGTCCCAGTGAATTCTTAACCATCAATGCTTCATTATTTCTGATTTGGTGCAGGTTTGGGGTTAGCTTTGGATCTCTTTTCCTTTTAGTTACTAACAAATATTAATAGGCACAACGTGGTTCTTGCCTCTAAATTCAGTATTAGTCTTCATTGTTAAGCAATGTGAAGGCTTCTGTCTTGAAAAGCACAGTAATCAACCAATGTAAATTCTTTTTTTTTTTTTTGTAATCAACCAAAGTAAATTCTAAATATGCAGTTTGGTTTTAAGTACATTCCAGTGATTTTGGTCTGTAGCCAACTCATAATCCTCTGCTTCACCCATGGCATCCATGTGGGAAATAAAACAAACAGAATGACCTCCTAAACGTCTGATAATATGAGGGCAGATTGCTCTAATCCAAACTTCACCTACAATTTCCTAGAGTTTGTGGGATTCCCAACAAGAATGTGGTGAAAGCCATATTCTAACACTATGAATGCCACTGATGGCTGTGATATTCTGAAAGCCATTCCTAGCTTCCCTCCTCACTGTTGGGATCTGTTGGGAAATAGGAATTGTGAGGAAGGGGAGCAGTGTTTCCCAAACCGGGCTACGCAGGAGGATAACTGTATGTATTAAAGATATGGATATCTTGGGTCTCGCTCCCCTCAGATACTGATTCAGTTCGTCTCAAGTAGGGCCAGAGAACATGTGCTTTAAAAAAAAATTGTCTAAGGTTGGATTCTCTCAGAAGCAGACCCTCAGAAAAGAATGTGAGAACACGCAGTTTATTTGGAAGATAATGCCAGGAATAGTGGAGTGAGCAGGGGAAAAAGCCAATAAGGTGTGTGTTATTGAGCAGGTTACCACTGTGGGAAATTGTGGCTCAGTCCCACTGGGAACTCATGGGGACAATAAAGAGTATATCTTAGAGATATTTCACCCCAGGTGCAAATAAGCTGGGATATTTGTTAACTTCTGTTTTTGACTTGTGGCACTACCAGCTTGATGAACCTTGGTGAACCAAGGGGGCTCAGGCAACCAGAGAAAGTCCAAAGGCAGAGTTGCAGGTGTGTTCAGTTGAAGGGCATTTGGCTGGTTTGCACAGGGGTGGGGAATGTCCAGGGCACATGAATGGGGCACTAGCAGTGGCTGCTACAGCAAGCATCCTTGCTGTTTTGGATATAACCAAGGCTCAGAGTAAACCAGATTTTGGTAATCTCATCAGGATTTTATGCAAAAACTCTATGGTTTTATTTACTGTTTTTTTAAATAATATTGCTGATCACCCTCCCTCCTTTGAAAACAACCATCGACAAAGATGTCATCTTTAGCCTTTCACATTGAAATGGATTTTAATCCACTCTGAAATTCTAGCTACAACATTTATTACCAAACAACTCATGACAACAATGCATAGCTGACTGAAAATGGCTTGGATTAGAAGGAAAGGAAAAAGCACAGATGAGAATCTATTGCAAAGAGGAAGGGAAGAAAGGTCATAGTCCATACTGAGGTGTCTCAATTGTCTCAGCAGCTATGAATTCAAGTATGTGACATTTTGTATGCATTGGGACTACCTGGGATGTCTTCCAGCAGCAGCACTGGGATCTTAATAAACGAGCCATATTATGTTTATACTTTACTGTTTAAGTAATGCTATTTCACTCTGTGTAAAGCCACTTAAAACACCAGTGGAAACACATGCATGGACCATGAAACAACTTTAAATGGATAATCAATTTTTATCACATATTGAGGGTTAGACTGGTATATCTGAGTGAATTATGAAAGTCTGTATGTGCTGTGGCTAGGAGTGTTTGCATACCAAATCTTTGTCTTTGTTACAGAACCAATCTATTGTTGGGAATTTGGGAGTTTCCAACATCTAACACTGAAAAACTCCTTTTATTCTGAAAAAAAATCCATAACTTTAAAAACATAGGTGTATTTATTTGGGCTTAGATATGAAGGACTATATTTGAATTCCTTGTACAACAATTCTCCCCTAAAATGGAAGGGATATGATTAACATCCAAGACACCAAGAAGCTATGACCTGGGTAAAAGATAAGCTAATTGATGAAAATCTAGAATGTACAGTGTACTCTGAAACTTATGGGACATGGTTTTAGAACAAACATAAAGAACTTATTTACACAGCGACTAGTAAACACATGGAACTCATTGTATCCTCGAAGCAGGTCAGGATGAGAAGGTGAGTGTGGTCAAGGCGAATTTGGATCAATTCGTGGATAACAGACCCATAATAGTGCACTAAGGGGAAATTAGGCAGGTTCAAGTTACATCCCTAACCTCTGAGGATGATGTCATGGATGCAAATTGCCACATTTTTATAAAGCATTGGTATCACATTCAGAGACAGCACAAGATTGGTGGACCACAGATCTGACATGTTGTGATATTTCTTATATTAACTAGAGGATGTTGAAAACGTCATAAAACCTGTGTTCTGAACCACCAAGAAACTATCAACTCTTTGATCTCCCAACTTCCTTGAAGCACTTGTCATTCCTTTTCCGGTCCCCAAAGTGAATGAGGTGGAGAAGGTACCCTGTCACCATTAGCCTTCTTACACACCCCACAAAATACACACCAACTGTGAACTAAGACTTCTTAAAGTATCTTCCAAAATCAATATTATTCTCTGTTTGTAAATGAGGACCCAGACTTGTAGGGCAATACACCAATCTTAATTCGTTAATGAAATGTTCCATGCCTCATCCAAACATTAATTCATTAATTCAGCACATTTGACCATGTTCTAAGCACTAACCTAGGTTTAGAATCTGTACTCCTGCCAACATTTCCTAATCGCCAGTTTGTTTCACGTTTAAAACCCAGTAGTATGTGAAGTTTGACTAAGTGACAAGTCAAGTGAGACTGTTTATTTCAATCAAACCCTCCCTCCCTCATCTGATATTCGACCACTAGGCATATTCACACGCCCAGGCACAACCACAGGGGCTACACATATCCCTTAAATCTTACCTTCATATCATGACAGGTTTATATCAAGAACTCTGATGCTGTAAGATATGATTTTATGCATGTGACAATTTTAACCTGTATTAACTGATTTCATGAAATCATAGAAGATTTTTTAACCATAATGTGACCTGTGTGCTGAAATGAATAAACACGCGTATTAATGTAAAACACTCTTACATGAGAGAGAACATTGTAGTTTTGTTTTACGTCATCATTCACACCGATCTTTTCTGACCCATGTTGTTTTTGAAAATATTCATAACCCTCTAAGAATTTATTTCTATTACCTCTGCTCCCTGCTTATGATTTGCAGGTGAAGAAGAAGGAGGGGGGCGGGGGTTATGAAGAAATTTAAAGAGTCTGAATTTAATATCCAAAAAGAAATGATTTGTGCATAACAAATCAACAAATGACAGGCCAAACCTCCATTTTCAGTGATAAGTGAATCGAGCTCATTTAAAAAGTAAATGGTGGTGGTATTCATTTAATTGACATTAAATTCATCACAAATAATCTATAGATTTTGGTTTAAGAGAAAAAAAAACTAGCAACTTTCCACCTTAAAAAGTTGCTATTGAATGCTGGACTTTGGGATGTACTATATATAAGGATTCTGATTGAATCAAGGAATATTCTGAGGACAAAAATAATGCATGAAAAGTATTTTAAAAAGTAAAATTGAAATAGCTCCTTCCTACTTAGTAAATGTCATAGAAAGTAAGCAAAATTATATTTTCATTTACTTTCGGTAAAGTCTGGAACACCTAGCTTTGACGCAAAATTGGCATGGAAATAGAAGAAACATGCAAAAAATTGAAGAAAATACAAAAGTATAAAATGGTTGCTGTAATTAAAGGCAGCAAACTATAACATTCTAAAGTTTTTCGTATTCCTGCATCGATTCCTTAAACTCTCAGTATAATCTACTAAGATAACTCAATGGTAAATAATAGAAAATAAATACATTCATTCATTTGTTTAAAAGTACTTTTAAGTACATAAATGTCCTAAATAGTAAGCACTTTACAAGAATAGTTGAAGGGAGGTTACAGAAGAAGTTACAAACCATTTAAAAATTGTAGTTAAATTGGGAATCAAAACACAGAAAGCAGTCAGAAAATTATAAAACAACCCATTAGCAAGGAAAAAATAATATAAGCTGTACACTTAAATGCAGAAAGATATAGATGGAAATGTCTGTTTCAGGTTAGAAAAATAATTTACATACCATAGTAATTAGTCAAATGAGGGAAAATGTATTGCATATACTTTAAATACACACAAATACACGCATGTACATATAATTAGATATTCCTATTGCTTCCAGATTACACTGGTAATCAGGTATTTTTCTAGTTAACATTGTTTCCGCTCTAGTTTTTATTTTTGAATTTTCTAGTTGGAGTTTGATAGTAATATTCATCAGTATTCAAAAAATTGTAAATTAAGAGTAAAAAGCAGATAATCTTCCTAATGGGGAAGTCCCCATATACTCTTGAAATGAACTTCGGCTCTGCCTAATTCACATAAAATTCCTTAGTATTTGTTTCCAATTATTCCACATTAGGCAAAAATATGTGATATTGCTATATTCTACCCTAATAGTCTTCTTCCTCATGAATCTAAATCCTAACACATCCATAACATTCATTGGATGAATAATAACATTTTGGTGCACTAGGTAATACATATGTTTTTTATTTGCCACAAAGAACTGTATTTCCTTAACTGATTTATGTACCACCTGGACAAAATTATTTTTATTATGGTTTATTTCATTTTCTCCAGCATCCACAACTGAAAAATACTTGTAAACTGCCAATGACACAATGACAATGGTTAAAAAAAAAAAAAGAAATAGCCTTGAAATTTAAAATTACATTTATTCAGAGAACTCCAATGAAAAATGCAGCTGTAATGCTTTTATACTAGCAAATTCAAGGTAAGACCAAACAGCAGCCTGTCTTTTGCTGTGCTTCCTTATGGACAACTACATAAAATTCACAGACAGTTCCAAAGTTCTCCAAAACAGAGATATCCATTTGGGTTTAGAGTTTGCATAAGGGACTTATAAAGAAACTATCCAAATCATAAAAAACGATCATGACATAATAACAAAGAATGTTAATAATATTTTCTAATCACATGACTTCATTTCCTGCATTACGTTTTGTCTAGGACCTGAGAAAAAGCACAGGGAACATTCTCCTATTTCTAAGTTAAAAGTACTTCTTCACTGATCATTGTATGGTATATCGTTTTAATGACTTCTATTGAATTTTCTTCATAATTTTTTAAACAACAAAATTGCAGCATGTTAAAGTCAGCAATTCACAGAGTGTTTGGGAAACATCTCAAATGTTGAGGCCATTTGCCTAATGAATATAACATGGACTCATTTCATTCCTCCTTTCCTGGAATTGCTTTGAATTTCAAACATTTGTTAGCCATTAACTACACTTTGCATCTAATACTTCATATGTGTATAATGCATTTTAGAGTTCACATGTAAAACTAACTTATTTGTGATCCTATACCTGTACTAATGGTCCTGTACAAGAACCACTAATATCAACCCCCCTGCACCCCCCATCTCCCGCAGCAGAACAATTAATTAGCTCTGACTTGAGCTGAACAGATTGAACAGATTAACAGGATCCTTCATCCAAAGATATTTTCTATGCCTTTCAAAGTCACCCAAGCAAGTTTCTCAAGAATCTTCTCTAAATGGTTCATTGTTTTTTATTTTTTATTTAGTTTTAAGTTCTACCTAAATTAACTTTGTGTTACTGTAAATTTTCCTTCAAAATCTGGAAATATTTTAGTTACTTTTGAATGATTCTGTGAAGTCAACCAAATAGAGATGTTTATTTGCTAATGAACAGGTTCCTAAATATAGGCCATAACATATACACACAAACATACATGCACACTCACAGTGTAGGTATTGCTTTACTCAGGAATGACTAATATATGAATGTCCTTATGCATACAAACAGCTAACCAGTGGTGGCATGAACTGCTCTGTAAGTTGCCCTGAGAGTCTTGTCTAATGCATTAGACTGATTGATTCACAGAGTTTGGAGAGGGGAGGGTGAGGTGGTCTGAATTCCACTAAATAACCTACACATTTGTAAGTCGTGGATTTACAAAGCAATTTGCAAAGTAATTACACATACCCCCCCATCCACACACACATTCATACGCATGATGAAAGAGTCATGGCTATATGTGTGATCTCTATAAATGCTCACTCACATGCAGACAGAATGTCTTCATATGCATTATGAATTACCCAGTAGCTTCTAAAGCCTTCAGCTACATTCCACAGAACTGATTTGGGTCCCAATCCCAGGACCAGCAGCATAGAATGACCTGTATAACCTTGGTAGGAGCTGGAGTCTAATTTCCAGAATGGCACAACCCAACTCTATGTAAACGCCAGTAAACTCTGCTGGGTGGGTTGAGTTATTTCTCAGTGTCCCCATAACAAACAGTGACGCTTTTTCTGTAGGCAAGCCTCTGAAATGTTATTTTAGATCCCACACAGCCAAACGGATAATCCTCATTCCTCCATTGAAGAATGGATTTATTTCACTTTTATTGAGTACCTATTGAGTATCTACTATGCTCAAAGGTGTGTTGTTTATGGATGAGAACACACACACACACACACACACACACACACACACACACACACGCACGCACGCATGCATGCATGCACGCAGTACAATACCAAGGAGAATATAGTAGTTGCTATCAGAGAGGCTCAAATGGAAATGAGAATTCAGAGGGAGGAGGTATTACCTTTGACCAAGGAGTTCAGGGATGACTTCGTTGAGGAATTTTTAGTTTGGCTATGTCTTAAAAGATGGGTGTGAATTCAGTGGGTGAGAATGGGGTTGGGAGAAGAGGGTGGGCATTTCAGCATGGTAGTGGGAAAAGTACAAAGTCACTGAAGAGTATAATGTGATCAGGGCATGGTGTACATGATGGAGAGGAGATGGAGCCAGACCAGACCAGTAGCTGGGAGCAGATGTCGGGGACTCTAGTTAAAAGGATAGGGAATTGGGTGGGCAATGGAGACATATAACAAGGTTTATTTGTTTTTAAACTTTAAATAATCATTAACAGATATTCAGGGAAGCATATAAATCATAAGTATTTAGCTAAGGGAATTATCATAATAATGCAAAGACCCAGGTCAAGAAATAGAACACTGTCAGCATGTCATGTGTCCTCCAAATCACTACATCACTCCCTCAGAGATAATCACTAACCTGACTTTTATGATAATGACATTTTCGCTTTTCTTTGTAGTTCTACCACCTAGGCATGCATTCCTCGAACATGGTTTAATTTTGCTGGTTTATGAAGTTTATATAAGTGCAGTCATGTAGTGTATATCATTTTGCATCTGGGTTCTTACATTCAATGTTGTATTTGTGAGCTTCATCCGTGTTGCTGTGGTAGCTGTAGTTCATTCATTTTCACTGCTATAGAATATTCCTTTGTGTGAATACACCACACCGATGCACTCTGCTATTGATGGAGCTTGGGTTGTTTCTGGCTTGAGGCTATCGTGAATAGTGCTGCTAAGAACCTTCTTGTACCTGTCTCTTGATGCATATGTCATCTCCTGATGAGAGATGGGCTGCGCTTTAGGACAATCAGTGTTGCAGCAACACAGAAAGATAGAATAGCCTGAAGAGAGATTTGTAACAAGGAAACTCCTTTGGAGATCAGGAAACTAGGTAGGCAGCCCCTAACTAGTCTTGAGGGTCTGACTTACGTTGATGTTTTGCTCGGCAAAAACTCACTAAGCAGAAAGTCTTCAGTTTCCAAAATTCAGATCAAAGTAGGATTATTTCCTTTTCTTTTGCTTTATTTTAGCATTGGACTCTAGGAGCAAGGCATTGGTCCATGACAAACTCTATCATTGGCCAATTCATGGCCTACTTAGTTAATTTTTCACTGTATTTGTTTGGTTAGTTTGAACAGTGTAATAAGCACCTGCAAATCCACAGCCCTAAACAAAAGCCAGGGCCTTGGTAATGACTACAGCTGACCATATGTTCCCCCATCGTTCCATCCTCTGGCCACTCCCTACCTGAGTAGAGAGGTATTTTTGAACATTAAATAAAACCCTCAAAAGGACTATTGACCCCAAGTAAGTATCCATTGTGCCAGGCAAGTATAAAAGGATATTGATTTCATTCTCTTTATGTCCTATTACTTTCAGAGAGACAGATAGATGATAAAACAATAAGTTGTGTGAATCATGAGAACACACATTCTTCCAGGACAAAACAACTATGAAGGCTTCACAGTCTTTGCACAAATAACTACTAATTCCCTTTAGAAACGTTTTTAGCAAAGATACAGCTTACGCAACAACAGACTTCAAGACGAGCTGAGTGATCTGAGAAACCTATTTCTTGATGATAAAACGGAAGAATGCCATGAGGTCTAAACTCCTTTTTTCATTGGTTTTGCCACCAAAATTGCTCGAATTTCAGTTTAACCTTTGGTGGACTGAGTAATGCCAGGGCAGAGGGTGAAGGAATCTGAACATCATGGTTTTGAGGAAAGAACAGTAAATCCAATATTGCAAAGTTACAGTAGATGGTGCTAGATGGGTGGAAAAGACTGCAACAGCTATCTGGGCCACCTTCAAGATTTCTCCTGAGCTTAGCAGTTTAGAAAATGTGCAGTTTAGATTTATCAATTCAGGAGAGGCACTCAAACAAAACAGTTGAATTAGTGAGATCAATGAATGCAGAACCCTATAATTAGACAATGTTAAGGTTTTTGTGGAAATTAACAATGAGGACAACTTTAAAGCCGAGGTCAAATCGTCTATCTTTCTGGGGTATTGGTGCTAATGTTAAATTACTAACAGAATGATTTTCCATTCATTTAAAATAATGTCATCCGTAAAGTTAATTTTCAAACTAATTTACTCTCACTATTTGTTATTTATCATTTGTAAAGTATTTGTACATTGTAGTTTGGCTTTGAGATTTTAAATGTCCTATATAACGCATGCAAAGTGATTTACAAAGTTTTACCTAGTATAAATTATTCTACATATGTAAAGTATTATTATTTTTATTATTATTACCTAAGAGTGCTTTTAAAATATTTGTGTTCATTACTTTTTACAGCTACTTTGTCCTGGGCATTTTTATTTTTCTTTTGGTTTATTAGGTGAAACAGCTGAGACATAGGATAATGAAGTGAATAATTTTGAACATGTATATTTTTCCTTTGCAGCCACAGTACAAAATGACTTTCAGAGCAATGAGCCAGAGATAGGTTAGCACCTGTCCTTAATGAGAGGGTTATCTAGGGTTAAGAAGAGAGATTCCCAACCATCTCACTGGTGCATCTCTGTAATCTTCCTTCCCATGATCTGCAGAGTGCTCAGTGGATGCTTGGTCCTTGTCCTCCCTTGAGAAGGGAGCAACACGACAGTGCTAACCACACTCAGAATGTGACTTATCTCAGAGTCTGTCAGTGACTGAAGGAAAATGTCAGATCGAGTGTTAGATCACACTCCACCCTTCTTCCCAGAGCTGTGTTCAGTTTAGGTTCATTTATTGGACAGGGTGTGGAGGAAATTCCTCTTTTGAAAGGTAACACACATTCTTCAGTATTTGATATGTCCAGCCTAAAATACTCTCTTGAATGCATATTAACAAGTGTTTGGAATTCCAAAGCCTTTTTAGAGGCTAGAAGGTCAGACTTTTAAGTGAACTCTGTATGTTTATGAATCATCATGGCCTATTGATTGAATGTGTGAGATGTAGTTCTAATATGTCTGTCTGCCTTATCCAAACAGAATGTAAAATGTCCTGTGGACAGGGATACTATCTATAGTGATGGGGTTTTAGTGGTGTTTGACTGTTTACAGAACTTAGCACCTAAATGCTTAAATAAATACCATTAATATTAGTATTAGTATCAAATAATAACAGTAATATGAATATTTCTTGTATTTATTATCCAGTATGTGTTTAGTGTTTATTGTCCTGGGAAGAATGGGCCTCGATCAATAATCATAGTAGTCGTGGTGGAGATGGCTTCTCCAATTGCACTGACAGTATATCCAGAAACTAATATGCAGTAGGCCTGTCCAGTAAGTGGGAGGAGAAAAATCCATATTTTTAAATGTCATAGAAGCTATTCCTGCAGTTGCCCAGCAGCTGACTTTCAAATGTTAATAATTAGGCTGTGGGCCAGGTCTATGGCTCAGCAGCTAATGCATTGTGCATGCTACTACATGGGAGACCTCGATCTGATGCTCACTGGAAGCTCTCCTATCTTCCAGGTGGAGCGTGGAGCACTGTGGAGGTGACACAGGGTGCCTTAGAGGAGAGAGCAACGTGATGTATCACCACTCACCAGCCCTCGCCTGAGACCTGTTTAGAGTGAGATTACAGTCTCAGCAGAGCCTCGCATTTCTCCTGGTCACGGGGTTACAGAGCACTTTACAACTTGTGCTACAGGAAGGCAGGGAGGGATTTAAATGCAAGACTGGAAGAGACCCTCCATAAACCTCAGCCAGAGCAGCACTGATCCCCACGAAGTTACTGCTTTTGCCAGCTTAGAGACCGCCAAATCAATGTTTTAGAAAAATGTAAACTTTAAACATTGATAGAACATGAGTTAAACATATTTCATCTAATCACAAATTTAACAGACAACATGGGAAGCCTCTGAAATTCTTGCACTAAAATGGTTCTTTCTAAGAATTGAGGTATCTTTACTACTGATCTCTATAGAACACCTACTAACAGTAATGGGAGAATCCTAATAAGGTCAACAAAAATGTTTGTGTAACAGTGTTCATTAACAGCACTGCTTAATGACTGTTTAAAATTGTTCTTGCTACAGTCTCTTCCAGGGATGAAATCATTTGCTTTATTTTTAGCCATTGCTTGGAATTCTGTGATTTCCAAATCTTCACCTATGTTCCTTACCTTTAAGACGTGACCTAAAAATTGTAATTTACAAATTTTGGGGACAGTCTCAGTGGTTTTTAAATGTTAATCTATGAAAAATGAGATAGTATTCCTGTTTTGAGACTGCTGTCATTACTACCGTCAAAGGGCCCATCAGCCTCCCAGGACTGTAACTTCATCACTGTTTTCCCTCTTCTCCTTTGCCTCCCACAAACGATTTACCAGAAAGTCCAGGTGTTTATTTTTTTCCTCTACAGTATGTCTAATAGCTATTTGTTAATTCAATAAATATTTGTAAAGTGCTAGGAACAATGCTATGAATGGGAGTTCTGTGCTAGGGCTAAACCTGGGTTTTTGTAGTCATCACCCTGGACCAAGCTTGTGGTGGATTAAAGATTATGGCCACAAATTCTTTGACAGTTCTTCCACTAAGAAGTTTGATATATTTAATGGGATTACAAGCATTTTAAGATATAGACTTTATGCTCTGTACATGAACCAAATATATGACCCACCACAACTAACATTTGTTATTCCACCAAAATGTTCATGTCAATTAGAATTTGACAGAATACTGTCAATGTTGATGTCACCTCTGGGATTCTTCCAAAAGGTCTGCAAAGATTTGTATCTTTAGAATCGGAAACTTTGTATTGGATTGTCTAAATTTTGACAAAATTCCCTTGAAAGAAGTCATTATAGCTTTTTATATGATAGTTAATAAAACTTGTTTTCCCCCTTAGAACAGGAAGAAGTAAATATTTCCAAGTATTTTCTAGTGGATTTCAAAAGATCAGATCTGTACACCTGTTAAAGTGACCCCATAAGTGGGTTGAATCTGCCATGTCAATTTCACTGAGCATGGATAGTTCATGTCATTGGATTTTTTTTTTTTTTAGTTTCATTGCGGTATAATTGCTATACCAAAAAATACACACATTTAATGTGTGTATGTTGATGAGTTTGGTCATGTCCTTAAATTTAAATGTTAATTTTAAGTTATCAATAAACCATTTGAACTCTACAAGTGCTTGGCAATCATTCTGGATAAAACCTAACTAACTTAATTTGAAATTTAATGTACAAAAAAGCCATTAAAAGGAAGGTTGATGTGTCAAAACATAGTAATTGGAAAACTATGTAAATATGCTATATAAACAAAATAACAACTCTCAATTGTTCAAAGAATTCTTATTAGAATTCTTATTTCTTCAGGAATTGCTTTGGGTCCTCACCCACCACCCAGTAGAGTAAAACAAATCAAGTAAAAGGATGAGTGACATTCATTTGTTTTTCTAAGCCATAAGCAATGTTAGCTCTAGTTATTATATGTGCTTTATTTTTACAGACATTTAATAAAAACAAACAATTCAAGAAATATGTATTGATCACTTAACCATGCAAGAGCCCTGTGCAAAAATTGTTTTTCCATCATCTACTGGGGTGGAGAAGGAAGAAATGTACATAAACAACCAGAAAATAGTGCATGATGTAAATTGCAAAAAAGGGAAACAGAAATGGGAGCATAATGCTTTAGAATTACCAGGGTGGAAGTGATTAATTTCATTTAGGGGAAAGTGTGGCTGAGGACAGTAATCAGTAAGGGAGTCCTGAAGGAGATTGCTTTTCTTCTAGGGATTGAGGAATAATTCTAACCAACAAGGAGGGTAGAGGTGGGAAGAGAGAGATGGGAGAGGAGAGTAATAGTGGTTGAGTAATGCATGAGCAACATGCAGGGTAAATTTGGGGAATGGAAAAGGCAGCTTCCACTGTGGCTGCCACATAGGTTACAAGGTGGATGGGGGAGAAACAATTGTGGAAAGGTAGACTGTGATGGACTTTAACAGACCTCATGAGTCGTTCAGATTTTGTAAGCAATGAAAAGCCATCGAATTTTTGAGTAGGGGAGTGGCATTGTTAACAAATTTATTTTTATTCAATTAGATGTCAATAAAAAGATTTGAAATAACCCAGATGTTCAATACAGAGGACTCACTGGAAAAAGAATAGCGTATTCTCTAAATGGAATTTTATGCCACCATAGAAAGGACTGAGGATGATTTTTTTACATAAATGTACCTCCAGGATATGTCATTAAGAAAAAAACATACTGGGGCTGGCTGGATAGCTCAGTCTGTTGGGGTATGGTTCCGATAATACCAAGGTCTGGGGTTTGATCCCTGTATCCCCCCAAAAGAAAGATACAAAATGGCGTATTTAGCATGCTATCTTATATGTAAGAAAGGAAGAAAATACTAAAAACACATACAGACATACATTTTTGTTTGTATTTGCCAAAAAAAAAAAAAAATCATTGGAAGGAGAAATGAAAAACAAATTAAAATATTTACTTATAGCACTCACAAATAAGTGAGAACATGTGGTATTTCTCTTTTTGTGCATCACTTATTTCACTTAATGTAATTTTTTTCTAAGTCCATCCATGTTGCTACAAATGGTAGTATTTCATTCTTTTTTATAGCAGAGTAGTATTCCACTGTGTAGATATACCATATTCTCCATATCCACTCATCTGATGATGGACATTTGGGCTGGTTCCAACTCTTGGACTTGATAAGGCAAGCAAACAGATATGATATTGATGGAGTGGGGAGAGAGGGGAGAGGGAGGGTTTGGTAAAGGGTATTCTATCTATATACATTGTATATATAGATAGAATAAAATAAAATTAAAATAAATAAATAAATAATAAAAATAAAATTAAAAAAATAATTACTTATAGAGGAGAGGGAGGAAGTAGGGTGGGGGGAACAGGAACTGAAGTGAAACTTTTCTGAAAATAACTCGTTATGTATTACTTTGACTTTGGAAATACAGTTGTGCTTTAGATAATTAAAAACAATTTTAAAAGAAAAAAATTGGCAAATATAGCAAAGACACTGGAAGCAAGGATGTCACTTAGGAGACTATTGCAGTAATTTGGTCAAGGAATGATAACGGTCCTAAACTACATCACTGGGGGAAGGTGATGGGGAAGAGGTACAGACACTGGTGGTGGCAAAGTCACCACCTGTAAATTCTGCTTTTCCATGTCTACTGTAAGTATGTCTGATTAAGGACAATTCATGCAACTTTAGAGTTTACCCCTGGGGACAATAGGAAGTAGTGGATGAACTCCTACATTTGTGTGAAGTAAGTAGTCTGGGAAGTGGAACTTGCATTTTATTAAATATTGATTAATCCTTACTTGCTCAGCCCACACTAGCCAGGAGTGTGGACAGATGAGGGTATGGATAAAAACTACTGTGGTAAGAAAAACACCTTTAGCACTGAGCTCCCTAAATCTCAGAGTTACTAAAACCTCAAAGTTCGTCCACTTCCCTCAGAATAACTCAGAGCCACTCAATTAGGGAGCAATCAAAGTTGTCCCCTCACCTTAGCAACTCTAGTTTTTCTGCTGCCACCACAGGTGCTGTCACTGGCTATGCTGTGGTCCTTGCTTTGTCCACCTTAGAGCTCTCATCACAAGCTATTCTTGCTGCCAGCACAAATCCCTGCTTGCCCCCCAGTTGCTGCCCACTTTCATGCTATTGGTCCCAAGACTGCTTGGGCCACCTCATTGAGGTGACCTTGCTGTGATATCTCCAGGCTCTCTCAGTGCACAAGTTTCCTGGGGCTGGGGAAGGCCACACCCCTGAAAAGCATCCACCAGAATTGTACTCACAGCACTCAACTGGCCTAGACTCTCTGGAGCGGCAAAGGGTCTGCTCCACCTCTAAGGGTGGGGGAGATTTTGTCTTCTTTACACAGAAGAATTTTAACCCTGGGGCCCAGATGTTATTTCATTTTAATTATGATAACTTCTCTGGAGGCCACTTTGAGGAACTGTCACAGGTAGTATGTGATTCTTTATGCCTTACATATCATCTTCTGCAGCTATTCAGTATTTAATCAATGTTTAAAAAATACTCTATCGTTCCCTCAGGAGAGTTTTGAGGTTTTCTTCACATGGGTTCAGGTCCCAGCTCCAGCACTCACCAGCTGTGTGACCTTGGGCAAGTTAATTAACCTCTCTAAGCCTTGATTTACATATCTATGAAATATGAACATAATAGTACTTACCTCATGGGTGGTTGTGAGGATTAAATGAGAAAATGCCTGTCAAGGGCTTAGCCCAGTAGTACTGGGTGTATAGTAAGTGCTTATTAATATTCCTTATAACTTAAAATACAATGATGATGGAAAATGACAGCATGGGAAAATACTCATAATTTGATAAATGTATACATTGTGTTATGTTTATCACAGTCCATCACCATCCATGCTGTACATTAGATCCCTAGAACTTATTCATCCCATAACTGAAAGTCTGTACCGTTTGACCAACATCTCCCCATTTCCCCCACTCCCTCTGCCCTTGCTGACCATGGTTCTACTCTTGTTTTCTGAGTTTAACTTTTTTAGATTCCATATGTAGGTGAAACCATACAGTATTTGTCTTTCTGTGTCTGGCTTATTTCACTTAGCATTATGTCCTCCAGGTTTATCCGTGTCACAAATGGCAGGATTTTCTTCTTTATTAAGGCTGAATAATATTTCATTGCATGTATATGCCACATTTTCTTTATCCATTTGTCTGTTGATGGACACAGGTTGTTTCCATATCTTGGCTATTGTGAATAATGATGCAATGAACATGGAGGTGCAGATATATCTTTGAGATACTAATTTCATTTCCTTTGTATATATACCCAGGGATGAGTTTGCTGGATCATATGGTAGTTGTATTTTTAGTTTCTTGAGGAACCTCTATACTGTTTTTTATAATGGCTGTACCTATTTAATTCACACTGGCAGTGTACAAGGGTTCCCTTTTCTCCACACCCTTGACAAACTTATTTCTTGTCTTTTTGGTAATAGCCATCCTAACAGGTGTGAGACAATATCTTATTGTGGTTTTGATTTGCATTCCCCTGGTGATTAGTGATATTGAGCACCTTTTCATATACCTGTTGGCCATTTGTATGTTTTCTTTGGAAAAATGTCTTTTCAGGTCCTTAGCCCATTCTTAATCAAATTATTTGTCTTTGTGCTATTGAGTTATCCTTTCATGATAAAATATCTCAACAAATTAGGCAAAGAAGTGTATGTCAACATAACAAAGGTCATATATGACAAACACACAGCTAACATTATACTCAACAGTGAAAAGTAGAAAATTTTTCTTCTAAGATCAAGAACAGTACAAGGATGCCCACTCTTATCACTTCTATTCAGCATAATGCTGAAAGTCCTAGCCAGAGCAATTAGGCAAGGAAAAAAAGGCATCCAAATAGAAAAGGAAAATATAAAATTGT
Source organism: Galeopterus variegatus (assembly GCF_000696425.1). Taxonomy (NCBI): domain Eukaryota; kingdom Metazoa; phylum Chordata; class Mammalia; order Dermoptera; family Cynocephalidae; genus Galeopterus; species Galeopterus variegatus. Next base: position 515,291 of record NW_007726833.1, read on the forward strand.
ATGTTTGCTGATGACATAATCATCTATTTAAAAAACCTTAAAGACTTTATTTAAAAAAAAACCTGCTAAAACTAATAAACAAATTCAGTAAAGTTTCAGGATACAGAAATAAACATACAAAAATCAGTTGTGTTGCTATACACTAACAATGAACTGTTCAAAAAAGAAATTAAGAAGATGATTTCATTTACGACAGCATCAAAATACTTAGGAATAAATTTAACCAAGGAAGCAAAAGATCTGTACATTAAAATCTATGAGACATTGATGAAAGAAATTGTAGAAGACACAAATAGATGGAAAGGTATCTCATGTTCATGGATTGAAAGAATTAGTATTGTTTAAATTTTCCTAATACCCAAAGTGATACACAGATTCAATGCCATGCCTATCAAAATTTCTGTGGCACTCTCCAAAAAAATTTTAAAAATCCTAAAGTTTGTGTGGCACCATAAAAGACCCCAAACAACCAAAGCAATTTTGAGAAAGTAGAACAATGCTAGAGACATCACACTCCCTAATTTTAAACTTTATTATAAAGCTACAGTAATTAAAACTATAGTACTAGCATAAAAACAGACACATAGACCAATAGAACAGAATAGAGAGCCCAGAAATAATGCCCGCACATATATGGTTAAGTAATCTCCAACAAAGGTGCCAAGAATACACAATGGAGAAAGGAAAGTCTTTTAAATAAATGGTGCTGGGAAAACTGTATATCCACATGCAAAAGAACAAAATTGGACTCTTGTCTGACACCATATACAAAAATTAACTCAAAATGGATTAAACATTTCAATGTAAGATCTGAAACTGTAAAACTCCTAGAAGAAAACATAAGGAAAAAGCTCCTTATTGGTCTTCACAATGACTTTTGGATATGACATCAAAAGCACAGGCAACCAAAGCAAAAATAAATGAGCTGGGCTACACCAAACTCAAAAGCTTCTACGCAGCAAAGGAAATCAACAGAATGAAGAGACAACCTGCAGAAAGGGCAAAAATATTTTCAAACCATATATCTGATAAGAAGTTAATATCCAAAATATATACGGAACTCAAACAGCTTATTAGCAAGAAAACAAACAATCTGGTGTTTTTAATTTCTTTTTTATACTTCTGTGTATTTTCCAAGTCTCCACCACTGAATAGTTACTTTAATAATGTGAAAATGAATGATAAATGCTATCTTAAAAGAATAAAAGAACGTGAGAAATATGAAGCATCCTAGATTTGGGAAGTAAAAAGCAAGATGACACTGGAGAGCCAAGTACAGCCCCATCACATTCGAAGCTACCTTAGGGCTTTGAGACTTGATATTTGAATGGCGATGAAAGGCCAGTTAAAGGTTTTGACCATGGGAGGAGCAGAGCCAAGTCTGGATTTCACAATGGATTCAGTGTTTCCAGTAAAAGATGGTGGAGTAAAGGAATATTTGTTACATTCTTTCTCCTAGCTCTCAGATTTGAATGAAGGAAAATAAAAGAAAATTCCATCCACAATGAAACTAAGAAATGGCTACTATAACACAAATAGTGAAGAATATTTGTGAACTACAATGAAACTTGGATAAAGTTATGGGTCGATGCTGGGAGCTAACAAATAACCTACCAGATCTCAAGGAGGATGTAAATATCTCTGTACATTTTTGTCCACTCTGAAGAACTACAGGGGAAGTGATATTGAAGAAAAGACATTATGGATATGTCATTTTTGTTTTCCCCAGCTCAGATAAACTTTACAGATGAAGCATAGGTGACAACAGTTTGCCATAAGGCTGCTGGCAGCCAGAGGCAGAGAGCAAAGAAAAACGAAACAAAATAAGACAATAACCAGTAAATCCATGAAAAAAAATTCAGTAAGCTGAGAAGACGAGCCAACAGATCTCCCATGTGAACAATACCCTCACAATAAGGGTTGTGCCAAGAACTTGTGAAGATAGGTCACTACCAGGGGACAGACCCAGATTTGGCCCCAGAATTTTCTGAGCCATCATACTTGATTTAAACCTAAGGATACCACAACATACTCTCTTCCATCTTCGTCATAGTGTTTTTGTTTGTTTGAAGTAAAAATTGCCTACAATGAAAGGTACCTATCTTAAGTGTACAATTCAATGAGTTCTAGAAAATGTGTACACTTCTGTAATCACTATCCCAATCAAGAACAAAGTAGAATATTTCTATCACCAAAGAAAGCCCCTCTATGCCCCCTTGCAGTCAATCTCTAACCCTCCTTCTCTCCCTCCACCACAGGCAACCACTGTTCTGGTTTCTAGCACCATCAATTTTAGTTTTGCCTATTCTTGAACTTCATATCAACATAATCATAGAGTATATACTCCTTCATGTTCAGCTTTTTTTGCTCAACATAACGTTTTGAGATGGATCCATGTCATTTCACGTATAAACAATTTATTTTTTATTTCTGACTAGTATTCCATTGTTTGAATATACCACAATTTATTTATCCAGTCTTCTGTTAATAGGCATTTGGGTGGTTTCCAGTTTTTAGTAATTATGAATAAAGGCTCTATAAACATCTTTGTTCAAGTCTTTTTGTGGACATACATTTTCATGTCTCTTAAATAAGTTGGGGTGAAATTAATGATCATAGTATAGGGATGTGTTTTACGTTATAAGAAACTGACAGTTTTCCAAAGTGGTTGTACCATTTTACACTCCCATGTCAATGGTGAGTTTCAGTTACTCCACATCTTCACTCAGATTTAGTGTTGGACTGTTATGTAGCCATTCTAGTGGGTGTGAAGTGAGATTAAATTGGGGTTTATTTTGCATTTCTCTGATGACTGATGATGTTTGAACACCTTTTCAGGTGCTTCTTGGCCTTCATATATTTTCTCTTGTGAAGTGTCTTTTCAGTTCGTCCATGAATTTTCAAATGGGGCTGTTTGTCTTTTCTTATTGAAGGTATTCTTTGTAAATTCTGGATGCAAGTCCCTTGTGAGACGTATGTATTGTGAATATTTTCTCCCAGACTGTGGCTTGCTTTTTCATTTTCTTAATTGGCCTTGAGTGAGCAGAAGTTTTTATTTTGATGAAGCTCAATTTATAGTTTTAGTAATTAGTTTCTTTTGTGTCTTGACCAGGAAATATTTGCCTCCCTAAAGTCATGAAAATTTTCTTCTAGGAGGTTATAGTTTTAGCTTGTTTGTGTAGATCTGTGATTAACCTAGAAGTAATTTTTGTGTATAGTGTGAGGTAAGGTGTGTTTTTGTTTGTTTGTTTGTTTTCTTTTGTTTTGTTTTTTGATGACTGGCCAGTAAGGGAATCCTAACCCTTGATCTTGGTGTTCAACACTGCGCTCTAACAAACTGAGCTAACCAGCCAGTCCTCTTTGTTTTTCTTACATATGGATGACCAATTATTGTAGCAACACTTTTTGAAAATACATTTTTTTTCTCTCATTGAATTGTCTTGGCCTCTTTATCAAAAATCAGTTGACTGTGTACCTACATCTATATCTATATACTTATTTTTATTTATTTTTGTCTTTTTTTCGTGTCCGGCAATGGATCGCAACCCTCAGTGTCGCGCCCGTACCGGACCGGGACCGGCAACGGGATCGCAACCCTCAGTGTCGCTCCCACACCTCGCTCAGCCAGTGAACGGGAACCGGTCTGTATGTGGGATCCGAACCCTCGGCGGGAGCGCCACCACGCTCCCAAGCGGTGCACTGTAGCAGTGCGCCACCGGGCCGGCCCTATATACTTATTTTTATATTAAATTTTGTTTCATTAACCTATTTGTCATTCTATATTCCTTGATTTCTGTCTTGATTTTGGTAGCCTTACAGTAATCCTTGAAATGAGGTTGTGTGAGTCTTCCAATTTTGTTGTTGTTTTATGCTAAGACTATATTGGTTATTCTAGGTCCTAGTCTGCTCTATTCTCTTCTCTCTAGTACTGAGTCAGAAAATTCCATATGCTTCAGCTGACCCAAGCTCTGATCTCAGCTCAGAGAGACTGTTGTACTCTGCTTGATCTAAACGTTCCTGCATCCAAAAAGTATCCTAAGGCAAAAGGGTGATGTGAATGCAAAGGTTACCTCCTGTGTTTCCTGTCTCTCACAGATCACACCGCTGTGCTGCCTGTTGTCCAATGCCTGAAAACATTTGACTGATATATTTTTTCTAGTTTTATAATTGCTTATGTTGAGAAGAAAAGTCCATTACCAGTTAATCTCTCATGACTGGAAGCAGAAATCCTCTTTACACTGTTAATAAGTAGTGTCCTTTTTCAGAACTTCCACCATTTAAAGATGAGCAAAATTAAGGAAGGATCCTGCATGGCCTACATATAGATATCAGCACCACCACCGCTCCCCCTACCTGCAAAAATAGAAAAAGAGAAGAAAATAAACATGTAACACAAATTAGAGGTAGAATGTACATCAGAATAGTCATCCTTGAAAACAAGAAAATATCAGATACTCTAGACCAGCACTGTCCAATAGAACTTTCTACAATGGTGTAAATGTTCAACCCTTGAGCTATTCAACATGGTAACCACCAGACACATGTGGCTGTTGAGCACTTGAGATGCAACCAGTGCAACGAAGGAACTAAATTTCTAATTTTACTTAATTTTAATTTAATTTAGGGTAGTGGCTACCAACTGGATAGCATAGCTCTATGCTCTTATTCTATACTGTTACATGGACTCTTCAGCAGATAAAAAAGGGGACATTCAGAAAATCAAGTCAATGAATGGGAACTTGCTTTACCAAATATCAGAACATACCAAAAATCACTTTTAGTAAATCAGTATGATATTAACAAAAGAAGAAACAAAGTAATCAGTAGGAAAGAATAAAGAATCAAAAATTATATTCCAGGGGGGAAAAAAGAAATTATATTCCAGTATATATGAGAAATTAATAAACAACAAAAGTCATAATTCAAACCACTTTTTGAGAAAATAATAAACTTCTTAAAATAAGTGATGCACTACCATTGTATATCCATCTGGAAAAAAAATAAAAAGGGACTCCATCTTTTATGAAATAAAAAAATAATTTTAAAAGATTTAAAAAAGCATATGTAAAATTCAACAAATATAATCTTGAGAGAAAATTAGGAGACTGCATGTACAATATAGGGTCAGGTGAAACATTTTTAACAAAGATTAAAAACCCAGAAGCTATAAAGGAAAAGATAGATGTATTTGGCAGTACATATTAAAGTGTGTGTATGTTGCAAGGACAGTTATTTGTTGATGGTGATGACTGATTGCACCTCTCTGTCTGGGACAGAAACCCCAGTGGTGGGGCCTGTAGAATGAGACTTTCCACTGAGGGATGACTAGATTATGTAACCATTTTGTCCCTTTCAAGTGGGAATATCTATCCTATGCCTGTTTCACACTGTATTTTGAAAGCAGATAACTTGTTTTCTAGTTTCACAGGTCCATAGATGGAGAGGAATTTTGCCCCATGAAGGGCCATACCTGATTTAGATGATGACATTTGGAAATTTTTGAGATTCTGAACTTTTTGAGTTGATGAAATTTTGAATTCAGAGTTAATGCTGGAATGAGTTTAGACTTTTGGTGGTGTATTTTGCATATGGGATGGATGTAAATTTTGGGGAAGGTGGGCAGAGGGCAGAATGTACTGGCTTGAATAGTGTTTCTGAAAAATTTATGTCCTCCCAGAACTCCAGAATGTGACCTTATTTGGGAATAGGGTCTTTGCAAATGTAGTTAGGTTGAGATGAGGTCGTAATGAATGAGTGTGGGGCCTAAAGTGAATGACTTTGTCTTTATAAGAAGGCCAAATGAAGACACAGGAGGATGGAGGCCATGGGACAATGGAGACAGAGATTGAAGTGATGCATTTACAAACTGAGGAGTGCCAAGGATCATCAGCAACTATCAGAAGCTAGGAGAGGCAAGAAACAGATTCTCTATCAGAGCCTCCAGAAAGAAGCCAAACTTATTGACACCTTGATTTCAGATCTCTGGCCTCCAGAACTGTGAGAAAATAAATTTCTGTTGTTTTAAACTACTAAATTTGTCATACTTTATTATGATAGCTCTAGCTCAGTTCTTCCTTCAGTCCTAGTTAAGGTAAGTGAGGTTTCTTCTATTAGCTAACAATTGTTGGGGCCTCAGTCACATGTTCTTTACCTGTGATTTCTCAGTTCTTTCTCTCCTTTTTCTATTTTGTTGAGGTATAATTGAAATATCTTACTTTGTTTCTCTTTTGCATGCACTGAAGATTCGAGGGAATCTCCAGGCAGTGTCAAGAGGTGATATGTCTACAAATCAACAGAAACCAGGGATTGCTGGCAGCCACCACAAGCCAGGAGAGAAACATGGAACAGGTACTCCTTCGGAGCTTCCAGAAGAAACCAACACTGCTGAAACCCTGACTCTGGAATTCTGGCCTCCCAAATGGTAAGAGAATACATATATTGCTTTAAACCACCAACTTTGTGGAACTTTTTATGGCAGCCCTAGGAAACTAATACATATTGTCCAGGTGATGTTCATTAGTCAAAATGGTGTTCAGCCATATGTATCAGAAAACTGACTATAGTAGCTTAAATAAATAGGGATTTATTTTTCTCATGTAACAGGAAGAGTGGAGGTAGACAATTTGTGGCTGGTATAGCTGCTCATAGGTCTTCTCCACCCAGGTTTCTTACAGATTCGTGCTTTATTATTGGTATGTGTGGCTATCTCTCTTTTGATAAATAGATGCTGCACCTGAGGTACCCACCTACTTTTCTAACAGTAAGAAGGGAGGAAGGGCAAGTAGAAAAAGGAAAGACATATGTCAGTGTTGTCTGTCCTCTTTTATAAAGTTTTCCCAGAAAGCTACAAAGAAATTTCTTCTTTTATGTCATTGGCCAGACCTGACCTCTCTTAGCTGCAAGGGAGCATAAAATGTGATCATACTTTGGAGTTTTTTGAAATTTGAGCCAGTGTGACTTCTTGATGGGATAGATGTGAAATAAGGAGAGAGGTAAAGCAGCCAAAAATGCACAACTGGAAAAATTCAGCTGCTCTCAATTAAGAAGAAATGTACAATTATAAATAAATTATGTGGAAAGATTGTTTTAAAAGAGGAATGGGAAAGGGGCTCAAGTAAAAGATAGTATGTGACAATAAGATAAAAGACGCTGAGAAAATGATATAAAATGTACTAGCAGAACTCAGGAAATATGGATAATAACAAAACAATTACAGAAATAAAAGTCACATTTGTAATGTAAACTATGGACATTGGCTAATAATGATGTGTCAATACAGGTTCAAGGATAGTTACAAATGTACCTCTCTGGTGCAGGATGTTATAGTGGGAGGGGCTGTGGGTATGTAGGGGAAGGGGGTATATGCAAACTCTCTGTACTTGCCACTCAGTTTTGCTGGGAACCTAAAACTGCTCTAAAACATAAAGTCTATTTTTTTTAAGCCAAGCACACAGAAAAATACACAAAATAATAAAACAAACAACCCATGTATCCACAACACAATTTTATCAAATGTAGCATATTCACCATTATTTTTAAAAATCTTGTTTTAAAATAAAGTATTTCAGATTATTGGAAAAAAAAGCTCATTTTATACACAAAAAGTAGAATAGATATTATTAATAACAAGAGCAAGTAATATGGAAACAGGCTTGAAAAAATTATGCAATATGAGTGGGAAAAGGATAAATAAATGAAAGTAAATAGGAAAAAAAAAAGATAGCTATGGAAGAAAGACAAAAAATGCTAATAAACTCCAAAAGAAATTCATAGAAAACCTAAAGGAGAAAAACAAATTTAATGATAGAATTAAAGGAAACTATTGCAATGAAGGAAAATTGAATTTTAGAAAAACATTAAAATAGCAAGAGAATCAATTTTCAATGAAAAAAGATATAATTCAAATAGAGAACTAACACATTTATTCATCAAATAACAAAATCAAAATCCATAAATTAAAAACCAAAAAGAACTACAGTGAGAAATTGATAAATGCTCAAAGTAGGAAACTTTGACTTACTCTTTAGTAAGACACATCAAGGGTACCACCAACTCCTGTCTACCACCATCATCAAAATCTAAGTAAGAATATTATAGAGGATTTGAATCATATAATTAAGACCATTGGTTGAGTAGATTTATATTGAACTCTGTTGCTATAGACTGAATGATTGTGTCTTCCCTCCCAAAATTCATATGCTGAAATCCTAATTTCCAAAGTAGTAGTATTTGGAAATGGGCCCTTTGGAATTTAATTAAGTAAGAAGGGTGGAGTACTCGTGATGGGATTAGTACACTTATAAGAAGAAACATGAGAACGATTCCTTTCTCTCCCTGCTCTCTACCACGTGAGGCTACAGCAAGAAGACAGCAATCTGCAAACCAGGAAGGGGGTTCTTCCCAGAACCTGACCATACTGGCACCCTGATCTTGGACTTTCCAGTTTCCAGAACTATGAAAAATAAATTTCTGTTGTTTAAGCCATCCGGTTTATGGTAATTTGTTATATAGCAGCCCCAACTGACTAAGACATGTATACTCTAAAAATATTGAATACCTCTTTTTTTATGTATCCACAAAGCAACAAAAAATACTATATCTTTAATTCCAAGATATCATCAACAATAAGATGTGGGGGGAAAAAACTAACAGTTGTCAACTGTTATGTGATATGTTACAATTTTAGAATGATTTAAATAGAACACACTCATCAAATTTAAGATGCCATGAGATTGTAATGTTAGACATTATCTTATGTTGTATTAAGAAAGTAAAAGTGCTGCCAATTACAACTATAAGATGCCATTAATTGTTGATAAGATGCTCCACTTCAGAGACATTAATATGTATTTTCTCTAGATAGACTCTATTTCTGGTTTTGATATCTCCTTTGGCCTGAAAGGTGTTTAAGTTTTAAGTTTTGAAAGTTCTGTATAGTTATTTTTGTTTGTATGTTTGTTATTAACTTAGGTTTTATTATATTGTGGTCAGCAAATATAATCTGTATAATTTCTACTTTTGCAGATTTATTAATGTTTCTTTGCTTATGCCGTACTCTCTCAATTCTAATACACATTTTTATTTTACTGCCCATTTTATTGATTCTAAGAATAATTAAAACAACTAAAGCAGTAATCAGAGAAAAAGTCATACCTTAAACACTTTCATGACTAAATATGAAAGATGAAAACGATTTAAATAATCAACCCGAGAAGTTAAAAAAACTAGTAAAAATTAGCAAGGAAATCAGAAATAAGGTGTTCATAAGATAAATAAAAATATGGAAAATTAGAAAAAATGACAGGATTCATAAATAAATCAAATGCAGTTGTTTCTTCAGAAGAGGGACAAAAAATTAGATAGCCTAAACAACAACAAAAAAGGAAGAATATGAGAAAAAATACAAAAATCTACAAATGAGATTAGGATTATCATCATAGAAAGAGAGGAGTTTGAAAGAACTAGAAGAAAATATTTGACACAACTTTGCAGATGAACTGGATAATTTTCCAGGAAGATGAAAAGTATTAAAATCGACTTAAGAAATTTTAAAAACCCAAATGGACTACTAGCCAAAGGTGAAGTGTCAGTAAGGATCCTTCCAAAAAAGCAGAAACCACCTTGGTATTCTAATAGAGAGGATTTAATATGGGGAATTAATTATACAGGCATTGGAGGGCTGAAAGAACTAAAAAGGAAATATGAGTAATGCAGCAGTAATAGCTGTAAGTAGCAGCTACCACCTCTAGGGTTGGGGGAACAAAAGAGCTCAGGGCAGAGCCCTTGGGAAGTTGATGCTTAGACTTATGAAGAGTGGCCCTGCCCAGCTGCTGCTGGCATCCCTGTGCTCAGGGGAGGGCCTTCACAGGATGGGGACTCAGATTTGTGAGGAAGGGCACTATGCTGTTCTGCCACTGCTGCTATATCTAACGGGATACCATGATGCTGGTTCTGAGAGAACCAAAAGAAGCTGCGGGCTGCAACCACCTCTGCTGCTGGAGTGAAGTGCCACAACTGGGGACAGTCTGACAAGGACAGCAGAAAACTTTCCTCTGCTCACATCCCAATTTCCCTGTAGTTCTTCCTATTACCAGAACTTAACAGAGAGTTGGCTGATAAAGGAGTCTGAAAAATACAGGTTGCAAAATTCCATCTCCAACATTTTATACTCTTGAGTTTAGATTTTAGTATGTTTGTGGATTCTATTTGTCTGTATGTACGTGTGTGTACGTATATATATATTTAGGATTTTCACGTCAATATTTATTAGTGTGACTGAGCTTTAGTGATGTTTTAAGCATCTCTGTAAGGTTTATGTATCTGTGTCATATTGGTTTAAGAAATAGAATTCACCAATACTTAAAAAGAATGATACCCAATAACCAAATAATGTTTGATCTAGAAATTTAAGAATGGTTTAATGTTAGGTAGTCCATCAATATAATTTTCCATACTAACTGGTAAAGAGAAAAAAACCATAAAATCATCTCAATAGGCATTTATTCTAAATCATTCATGATTTAAAAACCTGTTAGTATATTATAGAACATATTTGCTTATCAAATCACACTTAATGCAGAAACATTTTATTCATTTATCCAACAAATATTTATCAAGTACTTATTATATCAGGCCCTATACTAGGTTCTGGGTATATAACAATGAACAAAACAGACATGGTGTCTGTCTTACTGTATTCTAGTTGCAGAAAGACAACAAACACACACACAAATTAACAATAATTACCTACTATGATAAATACTATGATGGATATCAACAGAGTAATGAAATATGGAGTAACACCGATGGAGATTTGTCTTAGAGTGATTAGAGAAGGCCCATCTGAGTTGAGATCTGAAAGACGAGAATGAGCCAGCCATTACACAAAGCCAGAAGAGGGTACCAGACAAAGGCAAGGGAGTTGAAGGTGACAGATTTGAGATACGTTTAGGGCTTTATGACTGATTGGATGTGCAGAATGAAAGAGAGAAAAAGTGCCAAGGATGATTTCCAAGATTCTGGCATGAATAACTGGCTGGATAGTCATGCCATTTCATGAGAAAAGTGATATTGAAAGGGAGCAGGTTGGTTGAGGTGAAACTATCACTTAGGATGCGTTGAGTTTGAGATGCCTGGAAGGCATCAGTGTGGCGAAGTGGCATGAGTAATGGAATATATAGACTGGAGGCTAAAAAGAGGGATTTTGGCTAGAGACACATAGTTTTAAATCAACCATGTATGAATGATATTTGACACCATGGGTGGATGATATTGTCCAGGGCAAATGTAAAAAGTGAGAAGAGAGTCCTTAGAGCCCTTATGAACTCCAACATTTAAAGACTGGGTTAAAAAGGGTAAACTAGCAATGGAGACTGAAAAAGAGAGAAAGTAGGAAAACTGGAAGAGTCTAGAAGAATATGAAGACATGGAAGCTAAGGAAAGAGCACATTTCAATGCAGATGTAGTGAACAGCATCAAATAATATCAAATATTGTGAGAATTGAAAAGAGAATTTGCAGCATGACCAGTGGCTAGTAACATCAGCGAGAGCAATTTCTGTGGGGCAATGGCACTGGCGGCCAGAGTGGGGTGGGTTGAGGAATGAATGGGCGGTGGACAGAGATTGTAGACAACTCTGGAAGAAGGTAACAGCGAAGGGCAAAAGACAGATGGTGTAGCTGGTGAGGGGATCAGAGATATTTATTGTTGGTGATGAATTTTTACAATCAAAACCTTTTTGGTCCATTGCACTCTTACGAGAACTAGAATTTGGGGGAGCACTTAAAAAAATACTATGACTCAGACTCCTACATCTAACAACCTGTGCAGTGTCCCAACTTGATGTCTAACAGATATCTCAAAACTAATATGTTTAAAAGTGAATTTTCAATCTTATCACTCAGACATGCCATCTTATCAGTCTTTTCCATCTGTGTTAATTATCTTTTCTGTTGTTTGGGTCAAAAATTTGACTTCCTTGATTCTCTTCTTTTTTCATGCCTAAATAAAATGTCAGCAAATTTTACTGGCTTAACCTTCAAAATATACACAGAACACAACCACTTCTCACCACTACCACCTTTGTCTAAGCCACTTTCATCTCTCTTCTGGGCTATTAAATTAAATCATGTCATGCCTTTGCTCAAAATAATCAGATAACACCACTCCCCATAAATTAAAGTCTTTAAAATAATTTGTAAATCCTTATGTAAGATGACTCCATTGTCTCTCTGACCTCATCTCCTAACACTCTCCCACTCACTCTGTCTGCTGTGGTCACACTGGCCTCTTCTATTCTAAGCATGCTTCTGCTTCAGGGCCTTTGCACTGACTGGTCTCTCTGCCTGATGTGCTCTTTTCCCAGATATCTGCATGGCTAACTTCCTCCTCCTTCAATTTATGAGTTCTTTCTAAATTACTTGTTCTTCAAATACTACTTTTCTCAGCCTCCATAGTTTGAGAGATTTAAACCACAAGTGTTACAAATATTGACATTATGTATGATTAAGAATTTGTGGATTGTTTTAGGAACGTGCTGACATCAAAGCATAGTGAGAGGCATGACAAGGAAGGAAGGAAGGAAGGAAAGAAGGAAGGAAGGAAGGAAGGAAGGGAGGGAGGGAGGGAGGGAAGAAAATTAAGGAAAAACTGTACATGATGTATTGTCAAAATTTGCAAGTGGATAACGCTCAAGGCCCCAAGCAATGTTTCACAAAAGATAGATGAGCTACCAAAACTTATAGGTATTTATTTTCAATCACAATTCTCATAGACAGCATAATGGTGCATACTAATACAATATACAGTGAAAATGTATCACAGACAGGCAACATATTTATATTTGCTGCCTATCATGTGTCTGATGTTCTACAAGGTGCATACTTCATCTTTAATCCTTCCATAAACACTGCAAGGTGAGGAAACTGAGGCTTACAGAGAGTGCATGTCTTCTCTGAGCTCACAAAGTACGAAGTGACAGAGGTAATTTACAGGAGGTGGGAGATGGGTCTGACTCTAGTTCCTTTGCTCTTTTCGTTACACTAGAGGTGGTCTACCACCCCCACCTTCTTAAGTAAATAGAACGTCTGTTAGAGAAGATTTATCTATCTGATTTTGATATTATAACACAAATTCACTCAGATGTTTTTATGGCCTTTATAAAAATGCAGTCATAATTCTAGAATTAGTCACTTATTTACAATGCGTGGTAGGTTTATTTTTCTTTCTGTTTTGTTAATTTATTGTATCACTGTACACAACATCGTGTAGGTGAGCCTGACCTCCTTGTACACCTTGCTTTTTTAAGTGAATTATAGAGCATTCCAAAATAAATAGGGGTTTGGTAGTGCATTATGTTCCCATTAGGAATTCCTCGCATTTTAATTTTTGGCTGGAGAGGAGAGGAATGGAGAGAGAGACTGTTTCTGTCTGGAAGATAGGTCAGGGGTGGTGTTCTAGAGAGAAGGCAAATAAATGCTTTATGCTTGAATAAATAAAAATAGAATTTTGAATGAATATGACATTAGGTAGCAATAAACTAAGCACTCTATTTTCCAGCCACGGAGGAATTACACAAATGGTACAAAGAAGTGTGAAATACTTAAACCAATTGGTTGAACATATGAAAGGCATGGTCCCTACAATAGGTCATGAACAACATTAATAAAAGCAGCTGAACTGGCCCTTAATGGCATCCAGTTTGCTTCATCCTGAATATAACAAATCTGAATGTGCTGTCTGCAACTAAATGGGAAAAACAAACAAACAAACAAACAAAACCCACCACGGAATAAACAAACACTGAGCCTGCTTTTAGATTTCTTAATTTAATATTTCATACACTCCCAAGAATCTTGAATTTGGAATATTCCGGATTCGGCATTTGAAGGCTGATGATTTAGACAATCTCCTTCTAGTGGAAAAGACTAAATGTAAGAAATGTGCTTTAATACCTGGCCGTGATTTTTTTTTTTCTTTTACTTAACAGACATTTATTTCGTTCAGTAAATCAAGGTTGCTCTTCCAAAAGTCAAGATCTAATTACCATATGAATCATCTCTGTATTCTCAGGTACATTGGCTAATAGTTTAAATCAGGATTGGGAAGATATTTGAGTCCTTCCTATAGAAACCAAGGAGGTCATTTCTGTAGACATTGAGTAGATCCAAATAAACATTTACAACAAATATTACTGACTGAACTCTATGCCACAAACACTTTATACTTTAGGCCAAGGCAATCACCCACTTTGCACAAGATGAGATTACACAAGACACTTTGTCTTAAAGATGGAAAACATATGTTCTCTTTAATTTTTTTCCAGAAATAAAATGATAATTATAACAAAGTTATAACTGTATTAACTTTAATTAATTATATTTAATTTAATTATCTTTAATTAACTATATTTATATTTAATGAATTTTTAATTTAATTAATAATGGTGTACCCATTATTTACAAATTTCTGCTAATTGTAAAGCCATTTAGGAAAAAAGGAAATTGATTATGTATCCCAGCTGGATTTTGGACTGCCCAGGACTAATGCTGATCTGAAGTTTAATCTTTGCAGGCCAAATTGGTAAGGTTGATCTTTATACAGGAGAGTGATAAAAAGAATACATACTATAAAGAAATAATATATCCCTCTGGCCAGACCTAGGGTGTAGATGAGGGGATAGGGAGACTGAGAACTCCACTAACATGATCTTTTATATCTTTAGGGTTAAAGACGTACAGACTTTACAGACAGGATAGTAGATACCAGGTTTCTAGATATTTTGAGTTATCAGCAATAGATCAGAATAACAGAGGTGAATATCCACCATAAATGCGCTGTGCAAGTATACTTTTAGGAGCAGTATTTAGGGGATTTATAGAAAAACACTGTTTTAATAGAATCATTTCCAAGAATGTCTCTCCAAGACTAAGGCTTGGAAACCTCCAGCACTGTACTTCTTAAACTGAAGTTCACAGGAGCAGAGAGCAAGAAGAGTGGTTTCTTCCCTAAGTGTCCAAAGTTCAGAGGGCTTACTGCTTTTCTACTCCCACTCAAGTTGGGTTCACAAATGTTTTTACCCCCAAAATACTGAGAGCATTTAATTCCAAACCATATCACTGGATGAGACTGTAGACTCTCTCTCTCTCTCTCTCTCTCTCTCTCTCCTCCACTCCCCGACCCACTCAAAAATTTTATATAATGAAATTTCAAAAAATTTTTTCAAGTATAACGTATATGCAGAAAATGTTTAAACATAAGCGTCAGCTTAATAAATTTTCACAGATTGAACACTCCTGCGTAACAAGCACCTAGTACCGAGGTGAAGAAACAGAACATTATTATACATACTACTTTAAACGAAATGTTGAAAATAATTTTACTTGAACTTTGAGTAGTAAATAAAGTGCCACTGAAAGAAATATTGAACTTTAGAATAGAGATTTTTTTTGTTACAGAATATATTTGTTCCCAAAAGATCCCTCTAAATTGAGAAAAAAATATTTTGAAAAGTATTAAGATGTTGATGTCTTCTTCTTTTTTTTTTTTTTTTTTTTGGTGGCTGAACCCTTGACCTTGGTGTATCAACACCATGCTCTGAGCAACTAAGCTAACTGGCCAGCCCTGTCTTCATTTTTTAAATGGCATAATTTGGTTTTAGAGACCATTGCTTGTCCTATTGCAATGAAAGTTGACTAGTTCTGCTTCTCTTTATTCCCCATCTTCCAATTTTGTTGCTTGCATTATTTATTTATTGTCAGGATTTAAAATATTTACACTGTGCTCTGCAACCATAGTATCCATACTGTTTCATCTTATTTCTGTATTTAAATGGATTCAAGCTCACCATCAAGCTCTTCATCAGGGTTTCTCCATTTCCGAGTTATTTATTTTGATTCATTTTAGTTGTTTTTGGCAAGATCTCACCACTGAGTAAGTTTATCAAAAAAAGCTCTGAGTTCATGTTTGAGAATGCCTGCCTATTGTTTTTACTTGAGGAGTGGTATAACATTCTTGGGTCACATATTCTCTTATTGTTCCTGCACTCTCTCCTGTCGTGGAATGTTTCTATAAAGCTGGCTTGATTCTTCCCTTCCCTGCAACCACCATCTTTTTTGGTGACTTCTTTTCCTGCTTGGATACTTGGAGATATTTTTCTTCTTCCTCAAAGTTGAAAAATATAACTAGCTTGTTTTTCAACTGTTCTGAATAATTTTACCTGATATACAATGTACCTATTCAATCTGCAGATGAACACATTTTGTCAAGGAAAATTTTCTATATTTCATCTGAATTTTTTCTATTTCACTTTTTGATGTCTCTTCTTCAGGGACATCAATTATGCTTATATTGTATTGTCTTTGTCTTCTATATTCAGTATTTCCCTCTATTTTTCTTCAACTCTTTTGCATCTTTTCTTTGTTATTATGTGAACTTTTCACTTTATGCCAATAATTTAACTTTCTGGCATGCCTGTTTTGTTTCTTGTTGTTTCTAGTTTATTTACTGTCTTGTGATGTTTTCTTGGTTCAAATTTTGTTTCTTTTGCTCTGCAATCTCCTTTTTCAGTTCTTCCTAATGGTTTGTTATTTTTCCTAGTCTTATGGAGGTCTTCTATAGCTAGAAAGACTTGTGGATTGTATTTGCTTCCAGACATTTATTTGTGTGCTATCTTTTTTTTTTTCACTTTAGTTTGCTGTGCTTATTCTTTTCTTCTTACTTGCAATTATGAAATTAGCCTAAAAGTGATCTGTCCAGACTATCTAATATGATGTAGGTGAATTCTCCTTTACTCAAGTGCACCTTGTCTAGGTCTAGTTTACTTTATTAATAGGGTTAAAAAAGTAAATTATGGAAGACTTGGGCATGAAACTATTGAACCTCTCCGTCAAATAATATTGTATTTATGACATTGTAGTTTCAACAAAATGCACACACATCCATACAAAGGGGCGAGGACTTGAATATACAAAATACTGATAATTATCTTTTCTCCTTATGTTAATGTAGTATTATAATTTGTAAACTTTGAGTCTAAGTTCAGAATTTAATCTAACCAAATTGACACACTTAAATAGGAGGAGAATGAAGGAAGAACGTTCTCATTGTTCCTTCTATGCTGATGATATAAGAAGGTCCTGGAATTCTAAGGGATCCAGGAATAATTGTGTTGAGAAGTTCCTATATGGTAAGAAAACCTATAATGAGTCTTGCCCTTTCTTATCTACCATACTCACACTGAATGCATCATTCCTTATACAGTTTAGAGTTCTCAAAGATGTAGAAATGCTGAGAACATACCAAAAGATATTTAATATTCTCAACTTTCATTGTGTTCTACTCCTCCAGGATTCAAGACTAAAGAGACTTAAAAAGAAAACAAAAACAAGTTTGTGACAAAACGCTAACTCCAACTTATTCAGACATTCCAGAACCTGAAAGTAGAAGATTTGAGTCAGCAGATTCACTACTACATGTTTCTAGGTTTTAGCACCTTCCTGTGTATCTTCTCTCAATGAAATTTACATGATGGTGTTTCCTGTAAGGACAATTACAATGAGATACACCTCCCCCCCATTTCAACTCAGAATATTATTTCTGCATTTTTGTATCACGTGACAGTGGTTTCTCTGTGGCATATGACAAAAATGCTCTCCTTGATTCCACTGTAAGAAAACTGGCCATTAACTTGGGACTTCAGTAAGGCATTTAGCAAGGTCTCTCATAATATCCTGTGGTCAAGAAGAAAAATATTGGTTGGATGACTGTACAATTAACATGAGTCATAGTTGGCTGAAACAATGTATGCCAAAAGGTGCTAATTAATGGAGTAGTATCAAGCTGACAAGCTATCCAGATGTTCTGCAGCACTCTTCCCTTTAACCAGTGCTGCCTGGTACCTATTATCAATAACTTGGATGAATATGTAGAATAATTATCAAATGTAAGGGCGACATCCAAGTACATTAGAAATCAGAATCAGGACCCCAAATATTAAAGCAGCTTGGAGTAATAGGCTAAATCTAATGAGATAAAGTCCAAATAGGGTAATATAAAGTTCTGTACTTTAGTCCAAAAAGATCCCCACTCCTAATAATAGGGTATTCAGAGTTTTGTCATATGAATAACAACAGCACATGGATGTGGCTGTCAAAATAAATCCATTAAATGTTAGGCAGCATTGTAAGAAGTAGGTATTTGTTGGGTAGTAGAAAGAACATTGGATCTGGCATCAGAAAACTGTGTCAAACCCCAGTTCTGCTAGTTTTGCCCTCAAATCCTTTGATCTTTACTTTCTTCTCAGGGTTGTTGTAAAGTTAAAGTGACTTAACATGTCTAAGTTCCAAGCACTTGTGCTCAATAAATATGACCTAGAAAATTACCATTCACAATAGAATAGGTAGCTGTGCCACCTCATTTAGTCCTAGAAAAGACGGCACTTGGAATGAGTTGAAGGTGCCACACTTGCAAGCAAACTGGAGCTACTTCCAAAGAGATAGTAACCAGGATGGATGAATAACTCAAAAGAGAACATGAAGAATTGCTACAGGAACTGGGGATAGCTGACTTGAAGAATAGTGCATTCAAGGGAGACCTTGAAACCTATCTTCAAACACCTGATGGTGCACTTCATGGCCTTCTGGAGAGTCCCAAAGTGGTAGAACTAATACTGGAAGATGGAAAATACCAGAATGTAGGCCAGGACGACCACTTGGTGGGGATGTTGTGAGCGATTTCAGCACAAGTGGATGATTGGACTAAATGGCCCTTAATACGACAGTCTGATTGTCATATTTCTAAGACACTTTTCATGAATTGGTTCCTACTAAATTCTGTCTCAGAGTAATCCAGGATCTCCACTATCTTGAGTTGGGCTGGTTTTTAGCCTTAAAACACCACCTTCCCTCCAGCTCCAGTCCAGACTTATTTTTCCAATCTACCTTCTTCCATGAGTTTATTCTTCCTTACTATTTTGTTTAGGAATTTCCGGCCACCTTTAAAATGCTTTCTCAAACTTTCCAAGTAACAAAGTAGAAGGGGTAATTTGTGGACATTTTGGGAAGACGAGCCAGACAGCAAAGCATCATTTCCTGGTTGCTGAAGTAAGAACATAAAGTGGGAATTAGAACTAGAACTCAAGAGCTCCAGAGTTGGAGCTGTGAACCAAGAAGTGGGGTGGGTGTGGGACCTCAGATGAGGCTATTTCTGGGGATTTAGCGTATTGTGTAGAAAGTAGAGACAAAAGGCCCCTGGCCTTGACCCTTTTCGCCTACTACAAGTACTCAGTAGTTATTCGTTCAACGGATGACTTCCCCTGTTTTCTGGAAGCAAAACGAGTCCTGGACATGTTGCTCAGCACCTCCATCCTGATTGCGACAGGAAAACTGCCTGGGGAAACCAGAGAGGTTGTCTGCCTTCTGCTCGACCTGAGCCAGCCCGCTCCCCTCCCATGTGACCCCAGGGAACCTTTCTTCTTCTTTCTTTTTTTCCTTTCCTTTTTTTTTTTTTTACAGCCGCGCGTGGGGGAAAACTGGCTTTATGTCCGTTGCCAGGGACGCAACAGCCAGCTCGGCTGGCTGGGGGTGAAAGAGGACGCTGGGGGGAGGGGTCCATAGCTTCTGACTGGCGGGGGCGCGAAGGCTCATTTGCATAACATTTTCTGACGGTTTTTGATTGGCTGATGTCAGAGGGGCGGCCGTGGGGTGATTCCAAGGGCCCGGAGCTCTGGCCTACGGATCTTTCGTTCTGGAGTTACCCCGGTGGGTGTGAATTGTTGCGCGGGTCCGGGGGAGCTGGGAGGTCCGGTTTGGGAAGTTTTGCAGGCAGGTGCATGAACGTGCAAGAACAGCGGCGTAGTCAAGAAACTGGGGGATTGCGGGTGACCTCAAGACCAGACAGAAGAAAGGCGACAGATCAGGGGAGGAGTGGAGGCCAAAAGGAAGGAGTTAGGGGCTTTCTCCCAAGCTGGGCTTTTTTGCTGGGTGGGATCCCTTTGCTAGATCACTTGGATTTTCCTTTTCCGTGAGTTATCACTCTCTGTTGGAATTGGGTGAAGAGAAAAGGAGGCAGGATTCCAGCATTAAATCACTCAAATCTGAATAACGAGTTTTCATCCAGTGCATATGTACGTAAAATATCAAGAGGGTCTGGGAAGAGGGACAAAATGTTTTAATTTATGAGAAGAGCAGCTACTGAAAACAGGATATCGTTTTTTCGAGTTTTCTCCTTAAAATACTGTTTGAATCTCATTGACCAGGAGAACTGAAAAAGAGACTGGACCATTTTACACTGGTGAAGGGTCTGTGGTTCATCTTAGCCCATTTCCACATTTTAAGGTTTCTGACTTCACATAAACACTGCTAGAGTATGATGAGGTCCTATACTAACTACAATTGATCTTCGTAAAATACAATTTGCATAATGATTTTACATCCATTATCTTATTTAGCTTTAACAGAAATCCTTGGCACAGCCCATGGGAGAAGCTCCATTTTATTGACAAGGAAACTAAGGCTGGAAAAGTTTCTAAATCTTTATGTGTGGAAAGAGGAGGGTGAGGTTATCTTAATGCTTCAAACTCATTTAACATGTTATTTTTTCTTTTCAATTTTCTTTTCATTGATCCTCCCCAAAACCCTGATAGGTAAGTTGAGCAGGTAACATTATCCTACTTTTACAGATAAGGAAAACATGGGCTATGATTTAGAGCTAATAAGTCCTGGGTCGGGGGGGGGGTCCCCAGACTGGGCTCTGTCTCTAGGGGTTCTGTTTCAACCTGTCAGTCCTTGTTGCACCAAGTCAGCTTTTCACTCAAAAGATAGTTAGGAAGATGGTTTGCCATGGGAAATATTTAAGGATAGGTCGTTAAGGTGAAAGAACGAGTCAGACAAAGAAACCTCTCTATTATGTGCTTCTCCCCTCTTTTGGTACGTTTCATTTTGCGGGAAACACTATATTAACGACGCTCCTGAAGTATTTTAGAGAAAAGGGATTTAAAATGAGAAGCTTAGGCCGAACCCTGGCTCACTCAGGAGAGTGCGGCACTGGGAGCGCCGAGGCTGCAGGTTCGGATCCTATATAGGGATGGCCGGTGCGCTCACTGGCTGAGCGCGGTGCGGACGACACCAAGCCAAGGGTTCCGATCCCCTTACCGGTCACACACACACAAAAAATAAATAAAAAAAGAGAAGCTTGAGTCTCACTGGACATAATTATCTTTAGGATTATCGGAGGAGGCTGGTGGATGGGGGACATGGCAAGAGAAGTGAGATGATGGGAAGACAACAACGGGCTGTGGTTTGGAAGTCCCAAAGCGAAATTTAAGGTGCAAGACTCTCAATAGTTAAATCCAGTAGCTTAGGCCCTATTAAATGACCTTGTGCTTTAAGAACTGTCTTTTGAAAGGAACACTTCACGTACACCCTCAAAAATAATATTGGACACATCCCCACTATTTCTATTAAATGATGAGAGACACCCAACACCAGACCTAACTACTGTCACCCTCTCCCCACGTTTTGGCAGCCCAAAGGCCACACAGCCCTGGTTCTCCAGCATCACTGAGTAGTGGACTTGGACAAAAGTCAGGAACTTGACTACTTCTCCCCATGCCAAGTTCTGATCTCTCAACAAAATCTGCAGATCCGATGGTAGGCCGCTCATTAAACCTGGCAGCAGTTCTCATAGGAAAAATTGGAAAAGACCCTGCTGGGAGGGAGGCAAAAGCCTCTGATGCTCGCCTACCCCAGAAGCTGGCCAAGGCCAGGGCCACAGCGGGGGCACCGCACGTCCACGTGCACCCTGCATTCCCCGCCACCCTCTTACATAAGAGTCCCGGGATGGAGTTGCGGCTGCTGCCGGTCCCTCTTCCCCGACAGCTAATAATAAACCGGAGCTGTAGTTTCTGGGCCACGGCCACGCTAGATTCGGGGTTAAGGGGTTCACTTTGCAACCAGGGCACGTGCATTACGGTCATCCCAACCGACAAGCACGCGCAAGGCCCGCCCAGCCCCCGCACGCCTGCCCGCCCTCCGGCCGGCCGGGATGCGGGCGCCTTCTACACCCGCGCAGTGTCCTGCCC
>NW_007726833.1:538616-558204 GCF_000696425.1 Galeopterus variegatus
GGCCCCCGCCGCGGGCCTCGGAGAGCGCGTGAAGGCGGGCACCCTCGCCCCGACCGACCATCCCGGTGCCCCTGTGTCCCTGCGCTTCGGCTTCCGCGTGGCCACCATGATGCAAATCTGCGACACCTACAACCAGAAGCACTCGCTCTTTAACGCCATGAATCGCTTCATCGGCGCCGTGAACAACATGGACCAGACGGTGATGGTGCCCAGCCTACTGCGCGACGTGCCCCTGGCCGAGCCCGAGTTAGACCACGACGTCGGCGTGGAGGTAGGCGGAGGTGGCGGCTGCCTGGGGGAGCGCACGCCCCCGGCCCCCAGCCCTGGCAACGCCAACGGCAGCTTTTTCGCACCCTCACGGGACATGTACAGCCACTACGTGCTGCTCAAGTCCATCCGCAACGACATCGAGTGGGGAGTCCTGCACCAGCCGCCGTCGCCAGCGGCGGGGAGCGAGGAAGGCAACGCCTGGAAGTCCAAAGACATCCTGGTGGATCTGAGCCACTTGGAGGACGCGGAGGCCAGCGAGGAAGACCTGGAGCAGCAGTTCCACTACCACCTGCACGGGCTGCACACTGTGCTCTCCAAACTCACGCGCAAAGCCAACATCCTGACCAACAGATACAAGCAGGAGATCGGCTTCGGCAATTGGGGCCACTGAGGCGGGGCGCCCGCAGCTGCCCAGCACCCTCTCCGGCTTCATCTCTCACCCTCTTTCTTTCCTCAAAGCTATTTTCTTCCTGGCTGTGGGGCGCGAAGGGCAGACCGCAAAGTTAGGGGGGCTGCGTACGTGCAGGGGGCGCGGCGGGGCTGTGTGGAGGAGGGGGCCTCGTTCGTGGGAGGAGAGGAAAGTGGCGGGCGAGGGGAGCTCAAGGATCCCCCGGGAGGCGACCTACATTCTATGTTGGTGGGAATGGGACTGGGCTGACGCCCCACATTCAGCCTGTGCCTTTCCTGGTGTATCTTTTCTGTTCTTTCTGGAGGAGAAGGGGCCATGCCAGGGTGCGGCGCTGAGTTGCCACACTTCGGAGTGCAGCCCAGAGCTGGGTGCTGGGGAAGGCGGGGCGCTTAGCCTCCCGCCGCCCTGCCGTTGGGCCGGCGGGTTGCTATGGTTGCATCAGTTTTTCTGTTTGCACTATTTCTTTTCGTAACAGTGGCCCTGTCTTAAGTATTTCAAGTACCTCCTTGCTCTGAAACTTCGGCGATTCCATTGTGATAAGCGCACAAACAGCACTGTTGGTACTACTACCGGTACTACTTTATTAATGATTCTCTGTTACACTGTACAGTAGTTCTGTGGCACCCCCACCCCGCTCCTTTCACGCCACCCCTTTCCCCACCCCAGTGTGTGTAAGCTGGCATTGTGCCAGCTGGTAGGAAGCTTGCCACTCAGCCAGTGAAAATAACATTATTATGAGAAAGTGGACTTATCCGAAATGGAACCAACTGACATTCTATCCGTGTTGTATATAGAATGATGAAGGGTTCCATTGTTGTTATATGTCTTAAATTTATTTAAAACTTTTTTTAATCCAGATGTAGCTATATTCTAAAAAATAAAAAAAGCAAATGTGTTAACTAAACTGTGCAAGCGTTTGTTGCTCTTTAATCCACCAATGAATGGCTTAGTAGTTAAAAATAAATTTGAATTTTTTTTTTAGCAAATGAAATTTTATTTTCTCTCTAGTATTTCAAAATGGTGGATATTCATCTCTACGGGTATTTAGTTTGTTCGGGAAGTAGCTACTGACAAGATTTACTTCCAAGCTTTATTTCAAATTCAGTATCAAGATAGGACCATACATCTCAACAAGAAGTTCATAAATACTCAAAGTATTTGAGAAGGTACATATACTGTATCTTTTAACCAATTTGTCTAGGTTATTGGAGCACTTAAGTCACATTTTGAATTTTTTAAGAAGCTCAAGCACAAGCTGAAGTGTTTTGAGGCACAAAAACTTACTCTAAAGGCTGAAATTTCACTTGGTTACTGAGAAGTGAAAATTTGAAAAGAAACACCAGCTAATAATACTAGTGCACACACCATTTGGGTCTTTATTTACAAATCTTTTATGTTGATCTTAGGAGATGCTTAAATGTATTATAACATGAGCTGTGTATGACCTTTTTCACTAGTTCCCCACAAAGTGCTAAGCTTTGTTCAGAAGCGTTCAGTAATTCTTCCAGGTTTTCTGTGAGCCCATCTGTAACTGTGGACAGCAAATCTAAACAAGGCTGCTGTAGGGCCCTTGGGAATGCTTCTCAGATGCCATTATGATGCTCTTCTGGGATGGTGGGACAGATGAAACACAGTGCTCTGCATTTTCTTGTTTCATTGTTTTGGGAGGATAAATGTCAAATCAGGTTCATGAGGCATTCTGTAAGCTCGTAGAGCTTGAGTTTAAGGTGTATATAAATTTGCAGCTAAAAAAAAGCATAGTGGGGTGTGTGTGTGTTTTGTATGGTGTTGGCAGGAGCAACTCACATCTATTATCAGCTTTTAGCAGCAGTGAAAAAATGGGGAAGTGTCAAGACTGGGGTGACTGCCAATTGCCAGAAAAAGTTAATCGTTAATATATAAAGATAAGCTGGGCAGCACCAAAAGTAAGGTAAATGGTCTCTTGTTTTATGTCCCCTTTAAAATATCAAAGTGCAAGCAAAAATTACAAAGAAAGGAAACTACAGAAGCCACATGATAGAAAGAAACACAAAGACTTTAGAGCCAGAAAATTGTGTGCAAATCCTTTCGTTACTACTTATTAATTGCGTGTGTTTAACTCTCCAAACCTGTTGCCAATTTTGAAATCAGGCATAATATCTACAGTGCTTACTTCGTGGAGTTGCAGTGAGAATTAAACAAGATAGTATGTAGCATTGTTTGACACAGACCTTTCTTTAGGCACTACTCAAGTGCTTTCTGTGGTCCTCTCTTACTCTAAGCGTTGGTTCATGTCTCCATTTCTGTCCCTGCCCCCTCTGTTCATGAATATGTGAGGCTCAGGACGATATGTCCACTTGAAGGAAAAGCATAGTTTCAACTACATACGTGAAACCACAGGTGTTTTCTTTCTCAAAGTCTTGAGGGAGAACTTGAATTAAAACTAAAAAGTCACAGTTTGGGCAAGTGATGGCAGGAACTTTGGGATGTTAACTGCCAAGTTGTTTTGAGAATATTCTTGTGGTGTAAAGAATACAGAAAAGTAGATGGAGACAGCAAAACTAAACTGTAAGTAGTTATCAATTATGAACTTTGTTTTTAAAAACATTACTTCATTTAAGAGTATTTTTATATATAAATAGTGATTCTGACCTAGGAGTAGTAATGCTCACTGTTAAAGAGTTAGATTTTTTTATGAACCAATAAGGTTTCCAAGGCCCAGTAAGTAACTACCAATAGTAACTACTATTTTATTCCAGATCAGTTTATGAAACAAAACCAGGACATATCCCCAACAACATTCACCCATTAAAACTTCTCAGGCTATTTAAAATTTGGCTTAACCTCTGAAGTAAAGAAATAAGTGACTTCATATTTTCAGAAGGTCTCTCCTAAGAAATCGCAAAGTACTTCATATATTTTAAAAGTTGAATACATTGTGTGTCACCTCCCTCAAAGAGCTCTCAGAGATAATGGCTGTCTGACAGTGGCCATCTCCTTGGAAGTTTATGACTAAAAGGGAAGACACAGATGAACTGGGCAAAAAGGAACAGGTTAGATTGGAATTGATTACTCTCCAGATATTTACATTTAATGAGAACTTTCTACATTAAAACCTCTCACCAAAGCTTTTCAGAAAGCCTGATTTTGCCTCTAAAAACCTCTTTCTGCTTTGCTCACACGGGGGGTTTCATTTACACAATGTTCCTTAGTGGTCTGGCCTAATTTACTCTTTCTCTGAACCTGAACCCAATTTGTTAGAGAGCATGGCATGGCAGCTGGAATTATTATTCTTTAGACGAATCTGAAAACTAATCTACTGTTCGCAATTTTTTAAAAAACGAAAGTTACTGTCATTTGCATAGGCCTTTTCATTTCCCCTTATTTTTAGTTGCTGAACAAAAATCATTTGGGAAATAGTCTCTCTCTCTCTCTCTCTCTCTCTCTCTCTCTCTCTCTCTCTTCCTTTCTCCCTCTTTCTCTCCCCTATTTTGCATTGCCAGTGGTTCTCAGCTGTTTGCCATTCGGACACAGTACTGATAGATTGAGGGCTCAAATCTTATACCATGTACTTTTTTTAAAAAGGTCTTTTGATGGGACATCTGGTAAATTTTTACCAATCATTACATCTTTGTATGATTTATTTTGAGGAGTTTTGGATAAAATAATGACAGAAGGAATGTCTTCTTTAAAATTTTGGAGGTGATTTTTTGCCCCCAACTAATAAAAAAACTTGATTGGAAGTTTTTAAAACTTTAAACATGTGGGATTTTGGATTGGTCTGTTAAAATCAATTATTAGTCTTCCTAAAATTTAAAACTTTTGTAGTTTCTGATCAAGACTAAATTGCTGTAATTACCAAGGTAATTTAAATTTAAAATTATTTCCTTTTTCTTTTAAGGTCATACACAGTTTTTTTTTTTTTAACAACTCAGGAAAACTTAAAGGTTTATCTTGAGCTACTGCAAACACTTGACTAGTTCTCTAGTCAGTTCATTTGGAGCCGTGTAGAAGGAGTACGATCCTTTGACTCATGCAAACCAGGGCTCCTGCTCTGGGCTCCCCACTGTAGAGGGCCCCTACTCTGGCTGTTCTAAGGCCTTGCCACTCCCCAGAGGGCAAAGTCCTCAGGGCCAAGGGAATGCCCAGAGCTTGTGCCCCTGCTTCTAGATCACAGTCTGGGTACCTGGATTCTCAGAGTTCTCTGTCCAAACGGCCCTGAGCCCATTCCAGAAACTTCATAAGCATCTGCCCTGGGTTTATCCTCCCAATGGTGGGTGCATCCCTAGGCCTGAGGCTTGGTGGGGAGCTGTGGGCGGGGCTTGGACATACAGACTGGGCTGTCCATATGAACGCTGGCAGAGCCTTATGCAGTGCAGGATGGAGCTTGGGTAGGCAGATAAGGGGGTGGAGAGTAGGCTGGGAGTCCTCGTTTGTTCTTTTGTTCTGCTTCCCTGGGTTTCAGAATGAACAAAGGCTTTGAAGTTGGCAGAAAGGAATCAGGTGAAAGCAGCTCAAGCTTTAAGACCTCTTCTAGTTTTGACAAATGAGGATTCCATGGTTTTCCTCCCTATTTCCACATTCCTCAGGAATCTCCTTGCTGTGTTGAAGAATGGCATTTAATTAATGAAATGTTGGTTAAGGAAAAGGAAAACCACATCTGTACACAGAACTCTTCCAGGTGCTTGCTATTTGGTGGCAATTATAGCAAAGGCAGTTATTCTAGACTCAGATGGATACATCTTCCATAAAAACATGAAGATTTCACCTCCTTAAATATTGTTTCAACTGTTTCAAAATTAAGTTAGCCATTTTCTCATTACTGTCAAAAGTCTTGGTCATGTTGAAGCAGAAAATTAACAGTTGTACATCTGTCTAAACCAGGCCCACTAAAACTACAACTATCTTGTCAGTCCCTCCTGTTTTGGCATTCTGTATTTTTAAGAGAAATATTTTTTGTACCTTCCCAAGCTTTTTCTTATCTTTTATTACCTCTTTGTGTATTCTTTCAGAATGCTTTGCCTAGCAGTTTAAAAAATATATTTGCCAGTGTGCTCAACTTGAATAATCCCAAACTGGTAAGAATTTGGATTGGAGACTGTGCTTCTCACCTAGTTAAGAACAGCATAATAGAAGATAATTATCTGACCTTGGACTGTCTAGAGAAAGTGGTTTGTAGCACAGTAGATAAGAAAACTAAAAAACTACGGGCAAAACAGAGAGCCCAGTTCTTCATTTTTAGCTAGCTCAATAAACAATGTTCGGGGTAAGGTGTTTTCTAGAATCCATTTTACTTTTCAATATCGATCTTACCAGTGTTGATATGTGCACTTTTATCAACGAGCATTCAGTTAACAGGATGAAACTGGACATGATTCATTTGATGTTTTCAAAGGTAGAAACTAACTTTGTAGTTTTTCTTTTTATCCTTTTGAATACCACACTGCTGAGGTAAAGAATGTTGTAGCTTGTGGGTGAGCTCAATAGGGCCAATTAAAACCTGACTACTCTTCCACCATGTTGAAATACCTGACAGAACTTGCTGTGTCCTTGGATAATGGCCTTTTTTCTTCCTCTTCTTCTTAGCAGACATCTAATTGAAGAGATTTCCTGTTTGGTAGTCACAGAAAGATGAAAACAAAAGTACCACATTGTTATTGTTGGTTCTGACCAAGCTATTTAACATTTATCAGTTATTCACATCGCCATATTAATTTTAAGCCCTGCTATTTTTTTAATGAAACATATACATTATGAAAGAACATATATGTGTTCCATAGCAGCCAAAGTATGCGTAGAATGCAAGGAGTGTAGTTATTGTAGTTTAGTCATACAAAAGAAGATGTAGTACGTTATGGCATCTAATTGACTCATGGATGCTTTGGGGGTATAATTTTGTTTCTGTTGTGATAAGTACCTGTTGACAATTCCTTCATAGCTTAAATGTTTGGGGGGGGGGGGGGTACCTGAAATTTAGATTGTTAACCTTGGTGCTGGGCTCTGAGAGGAATCACAGAAACTAGCAGCCTTTCCCCCAGTGCATTTGGGAGTAGAAGAAAATGCCTGCTCCCTGCAGCCAGATTGGTCCCATGCGGAAAAAGGGAGGTGCCAAGATAAACCCGCCTAATTTAGTCTTTCCAAATTTACAGATGTCACCCTACTATCTCTGCGTCGGTGTGAATAAGGGGAGCGGTGGAGACAGGCAAAATGTGTTTCAGGACACTGCCACCCACTGGAAACCTGAGGAGTGGGGGCAAATTATTCTCATCTAATAGCAGGCTGTGGAACCTTTTTCTCTGACTAGAAAGGCAGCAAATATTAAATTAAAGAACATGAAATTGCCATTTTTGTTGGTCCAAAATGGTTCAGTAATCCTTGATTCCAGCAGTTAGGTGCCCCTCTTGTGGACGTGCTATAGTCCTTTTCCATCACCTTGTGAAACTATTGTTTGCCAACTCAGGGTTGGCCTGATCTTGAGGTAGATGGGGTGGGGGACAAAAGGAAGCCATGGGGGAGGAGCAATTATATAAAGGAGAAAAATAAAATGGAAAAAAAAAGAAAGAAGACTTAAAAATGAAGAGAGAAAACAGAAAAGTGGCAGAGAAACTATGGCAAATTGTATTTTCTAAATGTGGCTGCAAAGTTATTTTGGCCCTTTATGTTTTTTACAACCTTGCCACCTTCCATCAAGAAGTAGAATCTCTGCATCCTTTCCTTAAATTTAGGTGGCGCTTTGTGGCTGCTTTGGCAAAATGAATGTGGCTGTCACTTCCAACGCCAGGCTATAAAAAGTGATACATGTTCCTCATGTATGAGATACATGGCTTGCTCTTGAGATGCTGGCCTTTGAAACCCAGCTGCCATGTGGAGAGGAAGCCCAAGGCACATGAAGAGGCCATGTGTAGGTGTTCCAGCTCACAGCACCACCAAGGTCCCAGCCAACAGCCACCATCAACCTCCAAACGTGTAAGCAAGCCTTCAAATGATTCCAGGCCCCAGCCTTTGAACCTCCCCAGCTGACACTAAGTGGAGCAGAGAGAAGCTGTCCCCATTGAGCCCTGCCCCAATTTCAGACTTGTGTGCAAAATGGTTTTATTCACTTGAGCCACTAAGTGGTTTGTCATACAATAGATAACTGGAAACAGAGACCTTTTTTCAAATTTCAGTAGATTGTAGAACTAAATTAAAACAATTGAAAATAGAATGTAATCTATGGAACGGGGCCTGTTTTATCACATTTACCTGGGTAGCATCTTATAATAAACCTGGTGTTAGGTCTCTGGAACTGAAAACCTGACTTTTAGAAAGTCCCTGCACTTTGGTTTTGTTTCTCTAGGTTTCATTCCTCTAAGTTTCTATCTCCCTAAATCTCTGTTCCCATGAGCAGGCTGAGCAGGCTAAGCAAGCTGTACCTAGAGTGTAACACTATAACTGCTTCCCCCAGCTTGCCCAAGGTTTCTGTCTCCCCATGTCTCTGTTCCCATGAACAGTCTCTATCTGGAGTAACTGTCTTCCTAGGCTAGGCGAGATGCCAATCTTAACCCTATAAAAGAAGACACCCACCTGCCTCTTGGTGCTGATGCCATTTTTCAGCTCAGCCCGGCAGGTCCGCTTGCCGCTTGCTAATAAAATCTTTTTTTCCTTTACCTGGCTAGTGTCTCCTTCCTCAGCAACCTTACACCTGGAACCTTTGGAAACATTCATCTGATGGCCAGTGTAGAAAATAGAAGGAATAGAAGTGATGGATGATTAGAGAGATGCTATAAATAACATTATATAGTTCTGTTAAAACTCAGCATGGCAAGCAAAGTAATAGTCCCCCAAAGATGCCCATGGTCTATTTATTGGAACCTGTCAATATGTTACTTTGCATGGTAAGGGGTAATTGAGATTACAGATGGAATTAATGTTGCTAATCAGCTGACTTTCAGACAGGGAAATCATCCTGGATTATACGAATGAGATCAATGTAATGACAAGGGTCTTCAAAAGATGGAAGTAGGAGGCAGAAGAGTCAAAGTGATGCAGCATGAGAAAGACTTGATTTGCCATTGCTGGCGGTGAAGATGGAAGAAGGGGCCATGAGCCAAGAAATGCAGGAAGCCTCTAGAAGGTGGAAAAGATGAGAAAACATATTCTCCCCTGGAACCTCCAGAAGGCATGCAGCCCTGCCAACACCTTGATTTTAGCTCAGTGAGACCTATTTCGGACTTCTGACCTCCAGAACTGCAAGGTAATAGTTTTGTGTTGTTTTAAGTCACAAAGTTTGTGGGATACTTTTTTTTACAGAAGTAATAGGAAACTAAAATACTTCCAGCACACGGCTAAAAACAAACAAGCTTATATACTCTTGGCACCTAATCCCTTTGTTGCATTTGGGCTGGTTAAAATAGAATTTCTAACACAATTTGTTGAAAACAGTATTTAAAACTTCTTTTCGTTTTGTGAAAGAAACTTGATTTTTCTTTTAAGCTCTAATCTTGGTGACAGTGGCCCTGCATAAAAAGACACTACTTTTGGTGCTGCCATTGTGTTACTAAAAAGGCTTGCTTCCAATTTATTATGTATTTGTGATTAAGATCGTAGACCCACCCTCTCTTTCTTTATGTCCCATTCTTACATCTTTTTCTTCCAAAACATCTTGTGATTTTTTTTTTTTTTTGGTGTGTAGTATTTATTTCTGCAGCCCCCATTTCATTATTATTTGTTTTTTTATTGCCATATAAAATGCACAGCTATTAAGTATACAGTTGCTAAGTTTTGACAAATGCATATACCTATAACCAACATCTCGGTCAAGATACAAAACATAACCATCTTAAGAAGACACCACATGTTCCTTCTGATCTATCCCCCTCCCTGCCTTCCCCACCCCCAAGCAACCACTATTCTGATTTATATCTCCATATAATTATTTCTGCCTGTTCTTGAATTTCACATAAAGAGAATCATACGGCACATACTCTTGTTTTTGGCTTCTTTCACTCAACATAATACTTCTGAGATTCACTCATACTCTTGTCAGTACTTAAGCAGTTGATTCTTTATGAACTTTTAGTTCATAAAAAGTCAGTAGTTCATTCCTTTCTATTGCTGAGCAGTATTCCATTTTATAAATTTCCATGATTTGTTTATCTTTTCTCGTATTGGTGAACATTAAGGTTGTTTTCATTTTATTTAGCTATTATGAATAAAACTGTAAAGAACATTCTAGTTCAAGCCTTTTTTATTTTGATAAATACATAGGAGTGACATTGCTAGTTCATGAAATATGTATATATTGAGCTTTACAAGAAACTGCCAAAGAGTTTTCCACAGCAGTTATAACATTTCCCTTCCTACCAGCAATGTATGAGAGATCCAGTTGTTCAGTCCCTTCGATTAGTGGTTGCTCACTATTGATTCCTCACTATTGGTACCTAGTACTCCGAGTTCTCACTGAACCATAAGCTAGTGCTGGAATGTAGCATAAAAGCTTTTCAACTGAGAAACATGTTAAATGTTGTCTCAGTGAACAGAAGGGTCATAATAAAAGAGGTGGTGTTTGCTAGTTGCTCATTAAATATGAAGGCCAGGGAAGGAAGGAAAAGGAAATTCTTGAGGAGGGAGCTTCTTTTCTTTCACCTGGTTTGTTCTTTAAGGCTTTATAAGACACTATAACCAAATTCTGGATTATTTTGACTGGTTAGTTAATCTGTGAATTTTCCAGGCCTCTTTCTTTCTCCTCTTTTTCCTTCCTTCATTTACTTCATTGCTTATTAGCATATGCACTGATGAGAATTCACAATAGAAACTTTAGATTTTTGTCGATAACTCCCATAAAGATTTGTAAAGAGCATAAACTCAAACTCAAAAGTGATCATTCCTGAACTGGAGCCTGCAAGGACTGGAAAGACAGCTAAGGGAACTGGACTGTTTCCCATTCCCCTCCACTCCGCACTGTGATTTGGGGAGGCAGAATAAACAGGAAGTGGGGTGTGGGGGGAGGAGTAGCTGGGAGAGACACTCTGAAACAGTTTGCACCTGCTCAACACAAACTCAGAAGGAACAAAATTCTAAAACAAAGGCCCAAACCCTCCCTCTGTCCCTTCCCTCTTTTCTTCCTTCCTTCCTTCCTCTGTTTGTGTTAAGGTGCACTGGAATCAAATGCAAGAGCTCAGATGTGGTTCCAGGAATTTCCAGGCTTCTGGTGAAGACCAGATGTAGACAAATAAGCTAGCGACACCATGAGAGAGAGAATGGAGTTATTCAGGTCCCTGGGAACAGGCAGGAGGAAGCTCACAAGGTCAAGGAAGCTTCACAGAAGCGATGCTTCATTCAGGAAATATTTATTGAGCACCTGCTATGTGCCAGGCACTGGGATATGTGCCAGTGATACATTACACAGTCCCTGCCCTCAAATGCTTATCATCCAGAGGACAGTACAGACAAGTAAACAGCCAATTAAAACACAGCCTAATAAGTGCTATGACAGGTGGGAGAGTGGTGCTATATCAGCTCACAGGAGAGGTCCTAAACTAGGCCTGGGGATTGAGTACCAGTCTCTTGGACAAAGGGACCTCTATGCTGAGATCTGAGTGAATTAGCTAGGTGACAATGGGGTTGGAATGGATTCTCTGGGGTTATGTCTGAGAGCCCAGAGCAGGGATGGTCAGAGGGTGAGACATGAGGGCAAGACACAAGCAGAAGCAACATTATGAAGCTAGTTTTAAAACATGCTAGTGAGCTGCCTCCTGATATGATGCACTGAGAAAGACACATCACTTCTGTAATATTCCTGCCAAACACGCACAACCTACAAATGTAGGAGCAAACATCAATCAGGAGCAAACATCAGGCAGATCCAAATTGAGGGACATTCTACAAGATATCTGGTCTATACTCTTCAGAAGTGTCAAGGTCATGAAAGGCAAAGACGGAGGAACTATTCTAAGGTAAAAGAGATTTAAAGAGACAGGAAAACAAAATGCACTGTGTGATCCTGGATTAGATCCCGGACCAGAAATATCAACATGTGTGTGTGTGTGTGTGTGTGTGTGTAAGTATATGTGTACATGTACAAACATACTTTAAAAAGTTCATGGAAAGATTTGTATTATCTTTCAATTCTATTTTTTCAGGAACTTTTTGAAGTACCCTTGTTTATCTATGTCTATACCTCTTTTGCTATAAAGTACATAATGTGTTTAATTGGAAAAATCTGAATAAAGTCTGTATATTAAACAAGTATAGTGTAACAATGTTAATTTTCTGATTATGATAATTGTACTGCAGTTATGTAAGTTATTGTTATCATTTTTAGGAAGACACACAATGAAGCATTTAGAGGTAGAGGGGCATTGTGTTTGTGATTTATTCTCAAGTTATTGAGAAAGAAATGAGAGGGAGAGAAGGAAAGTGGGATATTTATGTGAGGGGTAAGTGGAAAGTTTTTTGTATAGTTCCTGAAACTTTTCTGTAAGTCAGAAATTATTTCACAACAAAAAGTTTTAACAAACCACACTAAGTGCTTTGGACTTTATGTGAGGACAATAGGAAATGGTGGGCCATTGAAGGGTGTTGTGCTTTCGAATGATGCCTCATGCTGCAGTGCAGTGAATGGTTCAATCCGGGGTGGTGTCATTGTCAGTTTGGAGTATCTTGTAGTAATGCAGGGGAGAGATGACAGTGGCCTCAAAGTGGTAGCAGTGGAGAAAGGGAGAAGTGGATAGATAAATGAGATATTTAGGAAGTAGAAATACGAGGAAATGGTGGAATGTTGTGGAGGTTATAGAGAGGGAGGAGTCATGGGCGGCCCTTGGGATTCTTCCTGGGATGACTGAGTAGATCTGTGTCAAATGTGTGAGATAGCACTAGAGATAAAGGAGCAGGTTTTAGAGGAAAGATGATGTTAGTTTTAGACACTGCCCCCAAACTAGCTCTAGCTGCAGCCTTCCCCATCTAAGTCAATGGCAGCTCCATCCTTCCAGTTGCTCAGGCCCAAAACTTTGGAGTCGCCCTTGATCTCTCTCTTTCTCTCACAATCCACATCCAATTTGTCAGAAAATGTTGTTGGCTTTACCTTCAGAAAATATTAAACATCTGACACCTCTCACCACCTCCACTGATACTATGCTGGTTCAAGCCACCATGATATCCCACCTGATCTCTCTGCATCTATGCTTTCTCTCTCCAGTGGCCAGATGGCTGTCGTTAAAACAGGGGTCATATATCACTCCTCTGATCCAAACCCTGCAATGACTCCTTATGTCTCTCAGTGTAAAAGCCTTCCAAAGGCCTTCAAGATCCTGATGAAAGGGCTTCCTGTCCCACTCTGATCTCATCTTACACTCTTCCCGTTGTTCACTCTGTTCCAACCACTTCGATGCTCCTTGCTCCTGTCTTGGGGCCCTTACTCTTGCTGCTCTTTCTTCTGGAAGACTCTTTTCCCAGATATCAAAATAAAGGAAAATCCTGAAATGACAAAGACTTAAGCAAGATAGAATCATTTCCCATTCTTGCATAAAGGAAACGTGAAAGTAAGGTGTCTGGGAAAGCTATTCTGACATCAAGGTGTCCCATCAGGCCCAGGCTCAGACATTTCTACTTCCATAGCCTCAATACCCCTCCTTAAGGATACTTCATGGTGCAAGGTGGGTGCTGGAGCTCCAGATGTCATGTTTATGTTTTAGGCTGCCAGCAGGAGGGCAGGCAGAAAGAAATAGAGGAGTATTACTAAATGGTTGCTCTCAACTGAGTCAGTTCCATTATAAGCAGCAATCCCAGCCTTTCCACAAATAATTCTGCATATAGTTCTTTGGTTACAACTTACTCACAACTTACCACTTGAAGGCCGTTGGAAGGACTTCGGCTTTTGCATTGACAGACTGTATTTAGTTGCTAGGAAGGCTGGAAAATGCAGTTGTTTATTTCAGGTGGCAACATGCCCAGCTAAAAATTAGAGTTGTGTTACTAAGGAGAAAAGGAAGAGTGGGTATTGGTGTCTGTAGCTAGCAGTGTTTGCTGCAGATCTCCTGTTCCTGACGTTGATGATCTCACCATTCCCCTTATCCTCTGCCAGCACACCCACAGGGCCCAGTACCACTGGGCCTATCTTCACTGTGGGAGATGGATAGCGGGGAGCCCGGGTTTTAAGCCACACTGGTGAGGTAGTAGGAAGGAAGGATAGGCTAGGAGAAACGGTGTGAAACCCTGGACATGTAGGAAAGGGGAGGAAAAATAAATGCAGGAATCAGGACTCTGGTCCTTGATGAATCTAAAGCTAAACCACGATTTGAGTTTTAGTGTTGATGTTTATCCTTGCTTCTCTTTCTTCTGTAACCATAAACACTCAGGGTCGGCTCTGTGGGATTTGGCATAACAAGGCCTAGTTCTTCTGGGCCTGGGTGTGAAATGTATCCATGTTCAGAGTTTCTCATATTTCCCATTTTGTTTGTATTTTCATTTCACGGAGGACATCAGTAACACTTTCTAGACATGCGTGATGTTATCTAGTGCAACTTGTATGAAGAGACCCAAGTATCAGTGAAGCTTTGCTACAAAGAGGTAAAAAGGACTTACAATTAAAATAAATTATAATAATATGTTTTCTGAGGTATGAACTTCTTTGGGGGCAGAAATGTATATTAAATTTGTCTATTTTAATAAACTAGCAGAATTAAGGGGTTGCAGGAGTTAAAAATAAATCAACCCAGGAGATCGTTTCCTAGAACTTTACATATCCACAAATATCTTTTAAAAACAAGGCAGGCAAAATATACATATTATAATACATCCCATAGAAAAGAGTCTTTAGGGATAGTCAATATTCTTCAACTGCTAGTTATCTCTGCCCGAGTGACAGGAGGAATTTTATTTTTTATTATCTCTTCTAAAAATTATTGGTTTGTTTAATTATTAATGTACATAAAACTCCACCCTCTAACCCAAGGCAGGCCACATAGCCATGGGATGATGAATATTACTGTCGGAGGAGATGGCTAACACACAAATGCTCTTGTGTGCCACAAGTGATGCAGCCTGTGGCACTGCAGTGGTGGCACATATGTTGGAAGTGGGGGGAGCCCCTACTTACCTTAACTTCTGAGTTACCAAGAAACCCTGTTCTAACTTGGCACAAACCAAAATTCCTTTGGGGAGGTTTGGTGTGATTGAATAGTTTCCCATTCTATTGTGGGGGCAATGTCTAAGCAGGAGGCCCCTGTGTTTGCTCTGTTAAGAAACCCAGGGCACGATAATCAGACCGTACACATCACAAATGATTTGTCCTAACATTTCAGACTCGTAACAAGATTTACCATGCAAATATCAATTTTGAGAAAGACTGGGGAAAAGATAGGGATCTTTTAGGGGTGAAACACTGGAGAACAAAGATTATTCTAAACTTATAGGTCAAAGGTGATATGGACACTTGGCAAAACATTTAAATATATATTGAATATTTAGCAAAACTGGAAGGTAGAAAATGGGGGCTGGATACTGAACCATGGAGAAATGGAGACAAAGAAGATGAGATCGCATGACCAGTGTAGAAGGCAACTCTGATGATGGCAAGGAGGCATTGAGGAGTACGGTGTAGCTGAGCAGGATGAGCCTGCTATTGAGGAGAGGGTGAGAGGCCTTGCACAAGGTCATCGTCAAGGTCTATGAGAATAGAGGACAGGGGAGAATTAATCTCAATGTTTTTCCTCTGGAAGATGCCTCTGAGAAAGGTAGAGATAAAGGTCTTGATATTTGTTTTTTGTAGGATCAAACACATTCCTATCTCAGCAAGCTAATTCCTTTCCCAAAGATGTGTTTGTAATTCTGTGGAAACAGACTAATTCTATGATATAATGCCTGGTAGGAACTCTAGCCTTTCTCTATGAAGGTCAATTTCCCACTAACAGTTCTTTTCTCATGGAAACATAGATCTGATTATTATTCCAAGATAAAATAATTGTCTACATTAGTTGACTTAAACATTTAGCCAAAAGAAACCATTTCTTCTTTCAACTGAGAGGACGATCTTATTTTAAAAACATAAGTTCTTATTTATGGTAGAAATTTCTGTTTCAAGATGAGCCCATGATGCTTTGCATTCATGGGCACCATGTCTTGATAGATCATGGCAACATGAGCATCATTGTTATATCAGAAAGAAGCCCTTTATTTAGACCTCATTCCTTGACTCAGGTAATAATGTGACCCTTATGTCAGTGATAAGGCAATCTATTTATTTTGGCCATTTTAACAATATAATTATCTCTACTCACTCTGGACATTGTGTCTTTCTAAAATATCTTATGTTTACAGATATTATATTTGGATTTTATTCAACTTGAAAAGACAGTGTCTTTTTAAAAAAATTATGAAATTTAAAATGCAGAAAAATAAGCCACTGTGCTTATCTGATATTGTAATCACCTAAGTCAAAGATGTCAAGGTTTCATTTTCATGGCAAATATAATTTGCAGGTAAACTTATTATTTCCACCTGTGCCTAGGATGAATTAGAGGTTTTCCAAAAACCTTCAAACCAAGAGAGGTACTGAGGTTTATATTATTAGGCTAACATCAAAAAAGTGTCCTCCCATATGTTTTTCCCCAGTTGAAAAGCAGATGAATGTATGACCTTAAAGCGATCACCTGAATAAGGGATGTATCTCACTCAGGGATATTGTGCGGGAAAAGATGTGTCAAATACAGAAATCCCAGATATAAAGAAAGTAATATGATACATAGAGAAGTGGCAGAAATGGTAATCCTGACTGTATGAAAAGGAATGACCCAAGAGATGACCTTATTTATCCCTTAGGACAAGAACTGATGTTCTCTGCTAGAAGCTTGCTCAGACAATAGTTGTACCCCTTGTCAGCTTCTCATGATGGTTTCAGACTAAGGTGGCATATATTTCCTTCAAAAATAACTTCGTTTGTACATACTTTCTTCCCAAAGCAGTTTTTTTTCCCACTTAAATAACCCAGGCTGACTTTTAAAAGTCTCCTGTGAGAATTAACTTGCACGTGATACCTAACCACTTCATAAACATTAAAGTATCATATGAATGCTTAACCTTACAACAGGGGGACATCAATCTACCTGAAAATAAAGATGTAAAAGGCAATACTAAATCTTAATTAGTTTGTAACTAAAATAATAATAATGATAATGAAGACATTTTAGTATTATAATTCTCAGAAGTTGAGTAATAATTCTATATAAGAAAATAATTTAACAAATGCCTCTTATCTAATGCTCCCCCCTCCCCAGGATCACTTTGAAGTGAGTTAAAACAAACAAACAAAGAAACAAAAAAAACTCTGATGAAAACGTTGCTTCTATAAATGTATGCAGTCTATTATTTCTGTGTGTATTGAAAGCCAGACAATGGAATTCATAAAAGGTTAAAGCTGGAATGAACCTTAGGAATCACCTAGTATATTTTCCATCAACAAGTTTGTGACAGAGGCAAGGCTAGAATTTAGGCTCTGAACTTCTAGATCTTTGTTTCTTTCCTTTCACTGAATTCTTTGTTGTCCTTATTTAAATTATTTAATTTTTTCAGGAAATTAATAATTTTACTGATGCATTTAAAAAATTTTATCCCTGGAGATGAATTTCTAAAATCTGGGTGATATCTCTTACTAGCTTCTGTGGGAAAGGATCATTTAAAATATATATTATAAATAATTTTTAAGGCTAAGAAATAGTTTCATCTACCTAAAATATGGACTAGGAATGCTTACTAGCAAGATGAGTCTCTAGTTTTTAACTTGCAAAGACTTTATTTTTTTTATGAATTTTGTAAACATTTTCCCTGAAGGTCATTTTGAGGTCCTGTATAAACAAAGATTAAATTTCCAAAGTCATCGTAGGAACATAAACGTTCAAAATTTTGGTAGTACAACCTTAAGGAAAATCTAAACTCCTTTCTTTGCCATTGTCTCATTCAGATTATAATAAATATTTCATTCCCAATCTAATGGATTTGACTTGGAGGTACCTTACATAGCCATATTGTGATGTTAGGGTTTGGTTTGTTTTAAAAATTTATAACAGTTCCAAGCAGAAGTTAGATCTGTTCTCACAACTGCCAATACCGCAGGCCATTTTCTGTAAACATCTTCTCCAAAAAATCAAACACACATTACCCAAAGAACCAGAGACGCAGCTGTTTCTGGTTCTGAACTTAAGAGACATCAACTTGTGCTCGGCAAAGTGCAAGCAAGGAACGAATTGATGAAGTCTGATCACCTACTCCAAGCAGTTCTGCCTGGGGATGGAAAGAATGGAGGAGAATGTCTCTGACATCACTTTCTTATTTAATTCAAAACTTATTTTCTAGCTGAGATGAGAAGGTAGAAGTAGTGAGAGAATCCATATAGCCCAAAATAAGATAAAGCACCGCGTATTTTGTCTTTCTTATATTTTAAAAATATAAGCCCTTTGAGTTAAGTGTATACTTACCATATGACCCAGCAATTCCATTTCTAGCTATTCATCCAAGAGAACTAAAAACATATGTCTACATAAAGACTCCTACACAGTTTTCACTTTATTCCTAAAATCCCCAAACTGGAACCACCCCAAATGCCCATTAATAAAGTATAATATAGCCATATGATGGAATACAGTTCAATAAAAAGACACATAAAACAA
The DNA here is from genome assembly GCF_000696425.1 of Galeopterus variegatus. Lineage (NCBI taxonomy): Eukaryota > Metazoa > Chordata > Mammalia > Dermoptera > Cynocephalidae > Galeopterus > Galeopterus variegatus. The sequence goes on from NW_007726833.1 coordinate 556,914, forward strand.
CACGGATAAAACTCAACCTTATGCTGAGCAAAAGAAGCCAGAGACAAAGAAGAAATAAAGTATGATTTCATATTTTTGGGCAAAGAAGCACGAAAGATTTTTGGGGTGCTTCTGTGTCTTGATTGGGAATAGTGGTCACGTGAGTGTATATCAGCTTTCCTCAGCCTTGGCACTACTGACATTTGGGTCTGGATAATTCTTTCTCGAGGAGGGCTGTCCTGTGTATAAGTATTATAAGATGTTTAGCAGTGTCCCTGGCCTCTATCCACTAGGTAGCAATACATACTCCTTCTCTCAGTTGTGACAACCAAAAATGTCTGCAGACATTGCCAAATGCCCTCTCAGTAGCAAAATCACCTCCAGTTGAGAACCACTGGTATAGTTAATCGTCAGTAAAGTGTACACTTAAGATGGCTATCAACATCTTATTGTATATAAATTAAACCTTAATAAAGTAAATAAAAATAAACCCTTTGGGAAAAAAAGAGCAACTTTACAGTGGAAAAACTTAAACACAACCTCAGCCAGGTGATCAAGGTCTACATCAACAGTGATGTCATGCTGACAGTGTGTGCCCATGATGTGATCTGATGAGAGTGGCACTTCATCTCTGTGGTCTTCCTGCCCCAAACCCATAACCCTGTACTAATCATAAGCAAAATGTCATACAAATTCCAGTAGAGGGGCATTCTACAAAATACAGAGCTAGTACTCCCCAAAACTGTCAAGGTCCTCAAAAACAAGGAAAGTCTGAGATACTGTCACAGCCAAGAGGAACCTAAGGAGACATGATGACTGATGTAATGTGATGTCCTGGGTGGATACTGGAACAGGAAAAGGACAGTAGGTAAAAATTAAGGAAGTCTGAATAAAGTATGGACTTGAGTTAATAATAATGTATCATTATTGGTTTACAAATTGTGACGAATATACCACACTAGAGTAAAACGTTAATAATTGGAAAAAGTGTGTGTGGAGTATATGGGAATTCTCTGTACTATCTTGGCAATGTTTTTGAAAATCTAAATTTGTTCTTTTTTATTGAGTTGAGTTAAATCTTACTCAGCCCCAACATGTCGAAAGCAGGTTTTAAGGTCATTTATGAGATCAAAGGCCTATGGGTAGATGACAATGGCTTAACAAAATGCCTTTATCATGTTTGTGGTTAGCAGTATTAAAAGCATACAAAAACGTCAAAATAGGGCCGAGCCTGGTGGCGCACTCGGGAGAGTGCAGCGCTGGGAGCGCAGCAGCGCTCCCACCGCGGGCTCGGATCCTATATAGGGATGAC
>NW_007726833.1:558394-589601 GCF_000696425.1 Galeopterus variegatus
AAAAAAAAAAAAAAAAAAAACGTCAAAATAAACACAAAAACCACAAGTCTATAGATTTATGAATACTATATAAGCTCTGTGTCAATTTTATCAGGGCTTATTTCTACCAAACAATTTTATATTTTAAAAAGCCCCTTTAGAATTGACACTGGGCTCATATAGCATTCAGAAATCTACAGATCTATGCTTTTGTTGTTTATTTTGTTGTTTCTGTTTGTTTTTAATACTGTTAACCACAAACATGACAAAGACTTTTATTAAGCCATTGTCATCTACCCCTAGACCTTTGATGTCATCAATGACCTTTAAATCTGCTCTGGACATGTTGGGGCTGAGTAAGATTTAATTCAATTCAATAAAATTTATCGAGCACTTACTATATGCCAGGCACTGAACTAGCTATCAGGGATGTGAAGATGGATAAGATCTGGTTCCTGCTCTCCAGGATGTCAGAGCCTGGAAGTAGGTCACCATTTGGTATAATGGTGGAGTTATTTATTACAGGAACATCAAAGTGGAAAATATTATTTTATAATGGGAGAGCTTTTTTGTCTCCCATGAAACATGTTGCAGTGATTCTGGAATAGAGAAGCTCCAAGCTTGGATGAAGGTGGAACAGGACTATTCTGAAGAAGAAAGAAATACAGGTCATTGGGAGGTAAGAATCTTTCTTCAACATGCCCCCATTGCTGAAAGAGTTTTGTGAGCCGGGACACTTGCTTCCTGTATTAAGAGCAGAAGAATAATTGTATTCTGCCAGGTAGCCTTTCCTGCTCAATTAACCTCTAAGTCTTCCTATGGCTGTGCTCCTCACATCTGGACAGAGCTGTGGAAGGCCAGGTATTGGGTAAATCACTGAAACTCCCTGCATCTTCACTATATTGTCTGCAAAGAGAAAAAAATCCCAAACCTCATGGGATTGTTGGAGTAAAGTAAATGAAAATTGTTCGTAAATTATTAGGTGTTTTGCAGATATTGGTCATTTTTACTATCCAGATATCTTTCTTTTTCTTTCTGGCAGCTGGTTGGTGAGGGGATCCAAACCCTTGACCTTGGTGTTATAACACTGTGCTCTCGCTAGCTGAGTTAATCAGCCAGCTCTGAGATATCTTTTTTGACCTGGGATCTACATGGATCCTTTTATTCCACATTTTTTTGAAGTTTTAGAAAATTGCCTAGCATATGGGAGTTGGTGTAGCCTGGGATTAAGAACAAAGACTTTGGAGTCAGAGAGATCTTGGGTTTAATTCTTAACTTGGCTATTTACCAGCCATCTGGGTAGGAGCAGTACTTCCCTGGGGGGTTCCTGTGAGGATTAGATGAAATAATGTACACTTAAGTGCCAAACATAGTGCCTGATAATGACAGTTGCTATTTTATCCCATTTCTTCATCCATGTTTCACTAAAATGTGAGCTCCATGAGGACAGGAATTTTTCTTTATTTCATTCACTGATGTATTCCAAGTACTTGGAACAGTGGGTAGCATATTGGAGTGCTTATTAAGTATTTGTTGGATAAGGGCATGAACCTGTGGGCTTCACTTCAGACTCTATCTGTCACTCACAGCAGACACTGGCAGGGACAGAAAACTCTGTGGCTCAAGGATATCTGTGCAATTTTCTAATATCCCAATTGTTCCGTTGCCTCAGGCAGGCAGGTAATTCATTCAAGACCTCCAGTTGTGGTGGACTAAAGACAAACACAGTTTTATTTACCCTTTTCTCACAGAGAAATGGGATCTACTTCCCTTCCTCTTGAATCTGGACAAGCTCTGTTACTGCTTTGACTAATAGAATATAGCAGAAATGAGTTTGTGCCAGTGTTCAGGCCAAGACTTTAAGAGAATGGTAGCCTCCACTTCCTGTCTCTTGGAAGTCAGCCACCGTTTAAGAAGTGTGACTACCCTGAAACCACCGTGCTGTGAGAAGCTTAAGCTACATGAAGAGGCCTCGAAGAATGATGAACCATGTGGAGAGAATAGACACTGGAATACCAGCTATGGAGAAACAAACTATAAACTGTGTGGAGACTATGAAACTTGGTATCGGAGTGATCAGTTACTTATTTTCATCATACCTCTCCCCTTCGTTCCCCCAAATAAAATTGATGATCTGCCCACTTTGAGCAGAGGAGAGAAAGGGGGAATTTTCCCCATCAATTAGCCCAACCAATTCCTCTTTGGGGTGATATTATGATATAGGTGGGCCCACAAATTACCTTTAATGGCCACTGTGTCAGCCAACCACCATACTGCCTCAGTGATCCATACCTCCTGGTATTCACATCCTGGTGTATGTCGTCCTTTCCCATGTGAATAGGGTTGACCTGGATATCCAATAGGAAAGTGTAGTTTCTGAGTGTGATTTCTGAGGCTAAGTAATAAAAGACATTGCTGCTGTCATCTTGCTTCTCTTGAATCACTTGCTCTGGGGGAATAGGGTTTCCATGTTGTGAGAATACTCAAGCAGCCCTCTGGAGAGATCCATGTGGTGAGGAACTAAGACTTCCTGCCAACAACCAGCACTAACTTGCCAGCTGTGTGAAAAAGCTATCATGGTAGTGGATCCTCCAGCCCCAATACAGGCCTTCAGGTGAATACAGCCATGGTTGCTGACAACTTGACTGCAACCTCATGAAAGACCATGACCCAGAACCACTCAGCCAAGCTGCTTCCAGATTGCTGATCCACAGAAACTATATAAGATAATAAATGTTAAAGTTTTAGGATAATGAATTATACAGCAATACATAACTAATATAATCACTATCCGCATTCATATGGTATTTGTTTTTGCTTCTTTGCTATTTTGTTGCTACGTTTACTCAGGTGTGGCTTATATTTGGAACTCAGAGCTTTAAGGATAAAATTATTTTCTAGTTCTATGGTGTCTCAGGAAACTAGATCCTGCTTTATTGGTCTTTTGTACATTCTTTGATGGTAGCTAGACCCCATCTTGTCATACGCCTTACAAAAGCCAGGCTCTTAGAGGTTGTGGCACTCATAAACCAGCCCAAAGTTGCCTAACGGACCTATGTTACCTGAAAAAGATTACTAACATTCCTATTGCAGCCATATGCAATTATATATATACACACATATATATATATATATTTTTTTAAACACATTATTTGTATGAAGAAATCCATGCTGGAGCCAAGCTAGGCCATGTCTGTAGAACACGACTCTCCCAAACATGTGTATTCAAGGACCTACAAAGAAGACGGATGAGAGAAGAATGAGGAAAATAAGACACTCCTGTTCTTAGTAACTAGCAGTGGAAACTCCTAACGTTGTGATTCAGGCACTGCTTTCCCTGCCTCTTTCCCAAACACAGTTTTGACAGTGACACCAGGAACTTCTCACCTGGGTTTGCTTAGGAGAATTTACTTTTCTAAATGAATGATTCTCCAGGTGTTCGGAATTAATTCAGAACAGAGGCAGTTGTCTACCCCTTAGTGAGGAGGCTTTTAATGTGGACTTCCTCACTCCCTAACTGTCCATCTGGCTGTGCTTGCAAAAGTTGAGCACTGCTTTATAATATATAAAAAGGTCAGGGGGTGGTGGAAGGGAGTCCTAAAAAGTTCTGCTCTGTTCTCTGGTGAGGCAAGAAAGAATAGACTTTGATAAGGTGGTGAATAATTTCATCAAGTATAAGGGCTTCTTGTCAGCTGGGGCCAGAGAATACAAAGATGGGTTTCTGAACTAAGAATGTTTTGTTATCATTCTGGAAGGACTTTAAGAAGTGAATTAGCAGTGATCTCACCTGAATGATTTACATTTCTTGGCCTGTAAGTAGGACACTGGATCACGTGACCTCAAAAACATTTTGTCCAACTCTAAGATTCCAGGAGGATCCCACCTGGTGTATTCTCGATGTAACATACTGCTTCCCCATTTTTATGAGAACATAGGAGCTTTAACAGGTACTTGCCTTTATTTTTATTGTCTTGTGTGAATGCTGTTATAAATTGCAAGTTGGTTCTGCTTTTTAAATTTTCTTTCTCTTCCTACAATTCCATAAAGCAGGTTTATGCCCAACTTGAATATTTCATGAATAAGTAGAAAAAAAAGTAGTTAACTATGTTTGCATTAAAATAAGTTCAATAAGGCTAAGCCGGAGCAGCAGTAGAGGCTATAAGTAACTACAATTCAGAGACTAGAAACAGGATGAGAAGTGAGATAATTTATAGCCAACTGGCAGCTGGAAGAGTAGTGAACTGATAAGGCCACAGCCACAGACCTTTAATTGGTGGCTCCACCATCTGTATAGAAACCATGTGTAAATAAGAAGGAATGATTTGGGCACAGAGCTTAGTATGTCTGTGCTATCGAGAAATGGAAAAAAAAATCAGCTTAATCCCCACAGTTTATGTTGCTCAGTCTCCTACTAGTTGAGAATGTGTTCTCTGCCATAGCTTAATGAATGCCTTATCTTTATGACTCAAGCGAAGAAGCTTCTACAACAACTCGGTAACAACAGGACCACAAACCTCTACCTAACAATTATCCTTTGTTGGCATGTTCAGGTCAAGTCACTGAAGCAAGCAAGAAAACAACAACCATAAAAATGATCTGTATGCCTTTGTGTGAACTTGGCTTCTGCCATGTGTCCACATTTCTTTAGCTCAGGCAGTATTCAGGGTGTGGATGCTAAAGGCGCTGTATTTTCAGGTGTCACCGATGTGGCATGCTTGCAGTGATTCAGACTAAAGATTATGATCTGCTTAATTTGGCCCTGTTGTTAAGGCACCACGTGGATCTCTGACACGGGATGACAGGAGAAGGTTGAGCAGCTTCACAAGCATCATAAGGTGCAAGAAACCTGCCAGTTGGAAGGAACCCATGCAATAAAAAGTAGGATTATATAAAAAAATCCACTTTGATTCATCCACATGATGCTGTGCTCATAGATGAACATATAGAAATGAAAATAAAGAAACATACATTACTTTGGGATCCCAGCAAAGCAAGTATGGTGGTACTCCCAAGGCCAGACTCCATAGCAAGCAAAGGATTTATACTGTTGTATGAATCCATGTTTATCTCTGTGGGACATGCATGCCTCTCAAAAGTCATATTAACTTTTTTTTTTCCCATTTCAGCCATGTTATCTGCAAAACTTTTTTTCTCAACATTTCTGTTTTTCTCTTCATAAACACAATATATCGTATATATTTAAGGTATACAACATGATGTTATAAGATACATATACATAGTAAAATGGTTACTATAGTGGAACAAATTAACATATCCATCATCTCACAGTTACCCATTTTCCCCCCTGCTGCATTACTTCAGGCAACATGGAAAGAAAAATAAAAACTGTACAAAGAAAAAAAAATAAAAGCAATATATTAACCATGGTAGAAAATTTGGAAAAATACCTAAATTATAAAGTAGAAAATAACAGTTCCCCATAGAAAAACTCCTTGGAAATAACCACTGTTAATAATTGGTGCATTTCACGAAAACTTTTTCTCTAATGTGTGTGTGTGTATTACAAAATGCAGATTAAATATGTACTATTTTTTTATTCTGTCTTCACTTAACATGAATTTTTTTACCCTGTTATTGAAAGTTAATTTTAGTGCATAGTATTCTATAGTATAGAGGTGCTACGTGAATAGGTGTTACGGAGTCAAACAGATCTCAGTACTAGTCCTCACCCCTTCAGTTTCCAGCTCTGTGAATGGGCAAATAACCTCAGTTTTATCATCTATAAATGGGTATAATATTAGCTACTTCATATGGTTTCTGTAAGGATTAGATGAAATAGTATCTACTAAGCCCTTACATAGTCCCTGTGGGTAATAAATGTGAACTATATGGTAGCCAGTACTGAATCATTGCCCAGTTGTTGGAAATGGAATCTGTTTCCAATATTTTTGCTGTTTATAATGTTGCCATGCCTACATTTACAATTATTTCCTTAGGATAAATTCCTAGCAGTAGAATAAAAGGCATAAACATTTTTCAGGCTTGATTTGGATGCTTTTCTAGACTGGTTGTATCTATTTGCACCCCCACTAACGTTGCATTAACAGTGGTCATCTGGCTCCACCCTTGAGAAGACTATGTTTTGTCTTTTGTAACTGTGCTAATGCAATAGGCAAATAATGATATCTCATTTAAATATGAATTTTGTTGGTTAACTCGTGATACCGAATATTTTTTTATACATTTTTCTTTTTCTGAATTGTCAGCCTATCAATCAACGTATATCATCAGGTGCCACTTTTGTGCCAGATACTCTAGTAGATACATGACCAGAACATATTTGGATCAAGGCAGACATGATCCAGGATCTGATAACACACCATTTATTGAGGGTGCTTCTCACGTGACACACTAGGCTAATGCTTAACTTGATGATAATGTTAAACATTTTGGGTTTTCTGGTTAATAATCAGCCTCCTTTGGCTAATCTGAAGCCTGTTTTGCCAACTTCTTTTTTTTGGGCCACATTCTTCAGAGTCGAGGATGCTGTGTTTATACATTCTGGATAAATAAATAGTTATAGTATGAACTTAAATTTCATATACATTACATGAAACCGAGATGGTGGTTGAATTCACTTACAAAAGGCATAGAAAAAGAGATGGATAGTGATGAATTAATAACATTTGAGTGGTCAGAAGAGGCTGAAGAATATGTAAAACAAACTAAACAATTTTACTATGTATAAAGCTGGTGCACTTGATCCAAATTAAGATGGTGTTTGAATTCCCAGATTGAAAAACCTGTCCTACATTTGGCAACTCAAGTGGAGGCATCTTGTAGTAACCACCCACCCATCACACCCATTGTCCACTTATGTTCTAGATCAACTTTGCTTTGGCAACTGAACAGCGGCTGCTTTGTCACCCGTGTAGGTGAATTAGAACAGTCCAATGGCAGATAAAGGTGAAAAAGTTTTTCCTTACTTCCAATGGTAGGCACAGGAGTCCCCAACATCTTACAACATTTTCAGGGAGTTGCCATTTACACGGGTGTTTACGTCCCCTTCTGGCACATTGGCACCTTCCAATTTAACAGGGTATTATTTATCGCCCTCTGCAGACATGTCATGGAGGAGGGAGGAGAGGCTAGCTCATGGTTATTCTGCCATTTCATATTTTTATGGCAATTCAGAGCATTCGATGAATTCTCACACATACTGTCATGATGATTCTGAGAAGCATAGGAAGCTGGCTCTTCAAATATCACGAACACAACCTGTTGATAAAACAAAGCTGAGTTTCTTGCTTTGGCAGTATCTCAGAGATGGGAAGGTAAGGTCAGAGTTTATTGTGAATTGTAAGTTTCATTTATGATGAATCTTTTGATGTGGAGGGACTTAATTAGGATTGGATAAGAATCAGTACACATCAGTCTGGGATTGGTGGGAACAGCAACAAGAGGATTTTCAGATGAGGAATCTTAGGGTGCAAACTGTCTATTGATGTCTTCTACTAAAGAGTTTATGGGTTTTTCAGCAAGATCCTGTTTATAAACAATCAAACCATTTTCTTGGGCATGACATTCCTGGAAACGTAAAGTCACGTTAATAAAGACAGTGGAATAGCAAAGTCATATTAGTGTAGCAGGTAAGGTGTGTCCAGGCTGAGTGTGGGGTAGACAGTTTTGGTTCTCAGAGGAAATACGGTCATATATTTATTTTATAGATGAGAAAACTGAGGCTCAGGAAGATTCAGTGGCTTTCCAAGGTCAAACATCCAATTAGTTCGGGGCATTGATGAGCTGCTAGAGCAAGAGTTAGTTTCAAATTGATTTTAAAGTTTAAGCCACAGTCTTACTTGAACAGATGATTAAATGCTTTGCTGAGAATGGGTTTGTCCAAATGAGTCTAAGTGCCCTCCACTCTGTTTCAGAGATAATTTGTGGATGAAGAAAAGGGAAATATGTCCTGACTAGAAGTTTGATATGACAAATTAATCATTAATATGGCACTGTCTGCTGTATGGTATGCAGGGGACAGAAATCCTTTCCTGTTTTTTATCTAAATTTTTTTTATAGGAATGTCTTTAAGTGAGAGTAAGAAGAAGCCAAGAAGAGAGAGAGAGAGAGAGAGAGAGAGAGAGAGAGAGAGAGAGAGAGAAATTGACAGAGTGGGTCTCAATCTCTCTCTCTCTATATTTGTGCTATGTACCTCTGGATTTTCTTTAGTTCATTTTCACCTCCCTGGCTCCTCTGTCCAAATCCCCACTCCACCTGACCCACTTCCCATGTTGCTTCTGTGGGTATATCCCACAAAGGTACAAGACCCCTAAAGCAAAATGGCTATAAAGAAAATATAGTACTTAGGGACTGTGACATAGTTTATTAGTGGGAATGCAAGTCTTAGTGGGGTAAGTGGGAGACAGACTATGTTGGGTTTTTTTTTGTCTTTTTCGTGACTGGTAAGGGGATCGTAACCCTTGGCGTGGTGTCGCCCACACTGCGCTCAGCCAGTGAGCGCACTGGCCATCCGAACCGGCGGTGGGAGTGTTGCTGCACTCCCAGCGCTGCACTCTCCCAAGTGCCCCACGGGCTCGGTCCAGACTATGTTTTTAATAAGTCCACTAGAATGTAAACTTTAGGTGTGCAGAAGTAGAGTTGCTTTAATGATGGATCTCCAGTACTAAGAGCACAATTATATGTACAAAAATATTTGTTGAAAGAACAAACAAACAAACAAGTGGACACCAGTCTCCATTCTGCTTCTGAGGTCAACTCATGATGCCATTTTTGTTTTCTTAACCTTGGCCCTGGACATGCTAATCAGTGCTTATCCTAATGCCAGCAGTGCATGAATCAGGTCATAGGTAGACAAAGAGTGAGGGGATTGGTGGTGTCTTTGCCCTGCTGCTGCTGCTGAGGGTGCCAAATCCTCATTCAGGTGTGAGTGGAGATGGGGTGATGGAAACAGAGCCTTGGAGAAGAGGAAGCCTGGATGAGCACTGGATGAATAACAGAGATTGGAGGGACAAGCTCCACACAGAGGTGGGGTGAAAATGGGGAAGCAGAGCTAGTTTGACTGGAAACTGAATGGATTTTTGGCAGATTAGTTGGTTCTAAGATTTTCTGTGAATTATGCTTTAATGTTCTCCTTGAGATAGCTTAAAATTAATCCCTGAAATCTGAGATCAGAGACTCAGGCACCAAGGCTCAGTTGTGAGCACAGTGCAGCCCAAGCTTGTTTTAAAAACCCATCTAAAGGTACTTGCAGAAATAATATAGATTTCATTAAAAATTATTAGCCCCTACAGTGAGCTAACAAATATGTTAAAATTTTAACAGGATGTTATATATTTTGATATATATGTCCCAATATATCTTACCTGTATTATACGTTGTACTAAAGACAATTGCACTTAATGTTGGCTGCAAGGAAGAACAATTTTCCAGCTGATTGTAGTTCTATTTATTTATCTGTTCAGTAATTAGATCTCAGACCTAATTATTAATTTAAGGGCACATCACTCAGAGTGTTAGTAAGTAAAAGTATCTGTTGAGTCTAGTTAATTTTAACAGTTATGGGACACCAAATTAAATATGAAATGCAAATATATATGAAATGCAAATACATGAACAAGCTGATAAAATTGCTAATTGCTCTGCCTTTTTAAAAAAGCTTCTGTGTGGCAAGTGTACATAAGAAAATATTGCTACTAGTTATAAATTTTCTTTGTTCCAGGCTTGATGCAAACAGATTAGGGATATAATCTGTCACAGATACACACAAAAAGGTAAATTCTTGAAGACAATGACTGTGATGAGCATTCTTATTAACCTATCTCTCTGGTATTATATTTATTTATTTATTTTTTATTTTATTTTATTTTTTTTCATTAAATTTTTATTTTGTCAATATACAATGTATATGGTTATTATGGCCCATCACCGACACCTCCCTTCCTCCTCCCTCTCTCCCCTCCCCCCCAAGAAGTTTTTTTTTTTGTGTGTGTGTGTGTGTGTGTGTGTATGTGAGTGAATTGATTTGTTTTTTGTTTTTATTTTTTTTTAGCTCCCACCAATAAGTGAGAACATGTGGTATTTCTTTTTCTCTGCCTGACTCGTTTCACTCAGTATTATTCTTTCAAGGTCCATCCATGTTGTTGCAAATGGCAGTATTTCATTCATTTTTATAGCTGAGTAGTATTCCATTGTGTAGATATACCACATTTTCTGTATCCACTCATCCGATGATGGACATTTGGGTTGATTCCAGCTCTTGGCTATTGTGAAGAGTGCTGCAATGAACATTGGGAAACAGGTATACCTTCGACTTGATGTTTTCCATTCCTTTGGGTATATTCCCAGCAGTGGGATAGCTGGGTCGTATGGTAGATCTATCTTCAGCTGTTTGAGGAACCTCCAAACCATTTTCCATAGGGGTTGCACCATTTTGCATTCCCACCAACAATGTATAAGAGTTCCTTTTTCTCTGCAACTTCGCCAGCATTTATCGTTCAAAGTCTTTTGGATTTTAGCCATCCTCACTGGGGTGAGATGGTATCTCAGTGTGGTTTTGATTTGCATTTCCCGGATGCTGAGTGATGTTGAGCATTTTTTCATATGACTGTTGGCCATTTGCATATCTTCTTTAGAGAAATGCTTACTTAGCTCTTTTGCCCATTTTTTTATTGGGTTGCTTGTTTTTTTCTTGTAAAGTTGTTTGAGTTCCTTATATATTCTGGATATTAGTCCTTTGTTGGATGTGTATTTTGCAAATATTTTCTCCCACTCTGTTGGTTGTCTTTTAGCTCTGTTAATTGTTTCTTTTGCTGTGCAGAAGCTTTTTAGTTTGATATAGTCCCATTTGTTTATTTTTCCTTTGGTTGCCCGTGCTTTTGGGGTTGTATTCATGAAGTCTGTGTCCAGCCCTATTTGCTGAAGTGTTTCTCCTATGTTTTCTTTAATAAGTTTTATTGTTTCAGAGTGTATATTTAAATCTTTAATCCATTTTGAGTTGATTTTAGTATATGGTGAGAGGTATGGGTCTAGTTTCATTCTCCTGCATATGGATATCCAGTTAGTTAAAAAGTAAACTATTTTTATTTCCTTTTAAAAAATAGAGTCCCAAAATTGGCAGAATAATGGAAAGCCCAGAAGAATAGCATGATTTAAACCACTATTTGGTAGTCATGATGTCTTTGTGGGCAACACAGAAAATTAAAGTCCAAATAATTTTACTTCTGTTGAGTTCCATGGCTACTTAAACATTTTAAAAAATTATATTTGTGTCAACTTAGAATGAGGTTTTTGGTAGTTGATTCCAGACCTCTAACCATGGCCTTTTTTTTTTTTTTTTTTTTTTTTTTTTGCACTTTTGTCAGTTATTTAAATGAAGACATATAAATAAAAAAGAGAAACAAAGAGTTTTGATAGTACTGAAGCTTATTGGGTTACGAAAATAAATAATCGACAACTCCTCCTCACTCTCACCATAAATCAAAAAACAATAATAGGTTTAATTGATTCAGGAGCAGATATAACTGCTGGCAAATATTGGATTCCCTCCTGGAAAACTTGTTCCTCTTTCATGACTGTATCTGGATTGGGAGGAACACAAACCTCATGCCTCCATTTTTCTGATTTTTGGGGGGGATGCAAGAAATAAGAGTATTCCATGGACTATATGAGGGCTCAATATGTCCTGCTTGTAATTGTTCTTGTATTAGAAGGTGAGTTTGATGTAATCTTTCCCCTTTAAGAGGCCATTGCTCCACCCAAACAGAGGGTCCAATAATCCATTACAGTTTGAGTGGCGAGAGTTTGGCAATGGCCTTTATGATAAATTTGGAGGGGAAGTACCTATGCAAACATCCCATTGTATAAGTAAATCTCTCCCCCATAAAGCAATAGAGAGATCCAATATGAAAGATTCAATAATGACAGTTTGTCCTTTAGGTCCTATATATTTTTTAAAAGATTTACTTTGGCGTGGGGTCTAATCTTCCTGGCTCTATATCATTTGATAACGACATGACAGATACATTGGCTATGTATTTTTAAAATCTCACTACTACAATTAATTCTCACCAATTTTCTCATCAAGGAGCTTGAACTTTGGCTAAACAGTATTCTCTGCCTTTAATCAAAGCAAAAGAAATTATTAAGTCTTGTCCTGATTGTCAATCATTTTCTGCACCATTTTCAACTGGTGTTAATCCTCATGGCTTACAATCCAATGTATTATGGCAAATGGATGTTACTTGTCATCCTCCTTTTAGTAAATTGAAATATATTCATGTTGTTATTGACACTTTTTCAGGAGTTTTACATGCCACCTGTCAAACAGGAGAAACTTTTAAACATGTTCAGTACCATCTATTGGCTTCATTTGCCTCTTTAGAAATCCCTACTAAAATCAAAACTGACAATGGCCTTGCTCATATTTCTAATTCTTTTAAACGATTTTGTCAATGTTGGAATATTAAACATATTACAGGAATTCCATACAAGCCTCAAGGACAAGCTATTATAGAACGAGCACATTTGCTTCTTAAATCACAACTTTTAAAACCAAAAAGGGGGAATATACATGATCATGTATCCCCACAGAGCAATTGTGGAAAGCTTTATTAACTCTTAATTATTTAAACATTTCTAGTACTGGTTTTACAGCTATTAAAAGACATTTTTCTCCATCAGATCACAGACCTAAACCGTTAGTTCTTTATAGAGATCCTTTCAATGGCCCTTTAGGAAAAGGTCCTATAGAACTCTTAAAATGGGGAAGGGGATATGCTTCTGTTTTATCACCTACAGGTCCTATCTGGATTCCCGCCTGATTAGTAAAACCATACCGTGAGTTGGAGAAGAGCCCATCCTCATCGGAATTCACTGCCAGGCCTCCAACACCTGTTTCTTGATTCAGCTGCAAACAGTCCATACATGTATTTCCCAATTCAAAAATGAGATCTTGGTCTTCTTCCGAGTACCCATGGAGCCACTGGTATCACTTGTGGAGACATAAAACGTCTCACTGCTCAGGTGGAGACTGCCTTGTCAACTACAGGTGCTCTGAAATCACCTGAGAATTTGTTTCTTCCCATGATAGCCTGCATTTCTGCTAATTCCCAGGGTTTACAGGTATTTAGGACACTTATTTTTTTTGTTTTTTCTTACCTACCATTGATGCGCCTCACCTTTATTGGGCTCATGTTTTAGATCCCCCTTTATTTGATACGGTTACTTGGGAAGACACTGAACCACCTTTTTCTTCAAATGACAGTTTTTGTACAGGGGCCTCCTGGCTTCCCCTTTCTTTACCTTTCAGTGATTGTAGAACTGATTGTAGTCAAAAGGGAACATCTGGAGGATGGTTTCAAATTCCTCACAAATGGGCTTTCCAATGCTAGCTCTCCTTTGAATTACTGTATCCTTTTTTCTCAACAATGGTATATGAATTATATTTACATTAATCATTCTTCCCATCTTGAGGCTCTCAAACAGTAGATATTTATTCAAATATGTAGGGGTTAATGGGACCCCCTCTTTAGGAAAATTTCACTCCCCCCCATATTCCTGTATGTTCTCATCCCTGTTTAATATTGAATGACCCCCTTGATACAAGCTGGACTATATGTCGCTCTACTGGTGTTTCCTGTTTAAACTTACCATCTTTTCAATTAGAAAATTGGTGTCCTACAGGTTTACTAGTGATTGGTAATATTACTCATTGGAATTGGAGTATGCCCTATCATTATGAACATGGATCTGATAAATGGAATCCGGGACTTGCTGGTCCTCTTTTGCATATATGACCAATACTCTTTCCCCCCATTAAAAAAGATATTTGGCATTTAGCTCTCCCTTTTTCACCTCACATTATGTGTCATGGACAGTTCACTAAAGGATTGTGGATAACCAATGATACTATAGACTCTGTCACGATTTGTACTTCTTGCCCTTATATTTTTCTTATGGTTTCACAAATGCCTAATATAACTTGCTTTAACTTTACAAATTCTTCCTCAGTTCCATATGAACATTTTAATATTACCCTTATTGCAAACTCTACATGGATAATGCCATGTGTTACCCATCAAAATATTTCCTCACTTAATATTAGTTCTGTTTTCATTATCAGACAAAAAAGCCTCAAGATTGGATTCCTGTTAACTTAATCCATCCATGGACTAATGATTCACCATTAGAATTAATATCTAAGGCTTTAGCTCATCCCTGTCAAAAACAATTTTGGGGAATTTTAATCACTTCTGCTATTGCTATTACAGCCCTTGCTGCCACAGCTGCTACTGCTGCAATGGTTTTAACCCATTATACTCATACCACAGCTCATATCAATAGCCTTTTGCAAAATGTTACTGGAGAATTGGAATCTCGTACTTTTATAATCAAGAAATTCTTCAATGCCTTGATGCTTTAGAGGCAGCCGTCCTTTGGATAGGAAAAAGACAGCAAGGTATATGGCAACTTTTATAATTAGAATGTGATATCAGTTTTAAAAAGTTTTACAAAACCCATATACCATTTAATGAGTCTGTCTCTTGGAAAGAATTTTTAAAAATATTAAAGGAGCACTAGTTCATCTTTAGGACAAGATATTTCAACCCTTCAAACAAAGTTAAAACAGCAGATGTTTCAATTACAACAAAAAACTAAAAATATTACTTTAAGTGAATTAAATGACATTGCTAAATGGTTGGATCCAAGGTCCTGGTTTTCTTCTTCAAATTTATGATTTTGGTTCACAAGTGCTTTTATGGCTGTTCTTTTATTTTTATTTCTTGCAATCTTAAATGTTGTATGCTGCCTTTTCTGAAGAACTCAACACGCAGAAGCTATGATTGTGCTTAAGATG
This sequence comes from Galeopterus variegatus, assembly GCF_000696425.1. NCBI lineage: Eukaryota > Metazoa > Chordata > Mammalia > Dermoptera > Cynocephalidae > Galeopterus > Galeopterus variegatus. The sequence goes on from NW_007726833.1 coordinate 573,210, forward strand.
CCATCACCTACATTGACTTCTCCTTCTTCCCCTGATTTCCCTGAGGGCTTTGACTTCCTTTAACAAATAAAAAAGGAGCATATGTGGAGGGTTAACATCTTGTGATAGGTTCTGCTAAAAGGATGGCCATGACCTCTGGCCACAGCCGGAAGAGACACATGGCATCAGTATCCATGCAGTATGTGCTGCACACAGTATTTCTCAAGATGATAATAGCAGCTGTGGGAGATTGCTACATCCTTGAACTCAAGGGAGTATGCAATATAGTCTATTCAAATAAGATTTCAGGAGTTCTGCCCCAGGGGCTCCCCCTCCTCTGTCCCTGCTGGCTTACTTTTCCCACAGCTTTCGTAATAAATATCCATGGGACTTTGACTCTGGGCCTTCACTAGCTTAGTGAATGGTTGTTCCTAGTCCCTCGGTTGCAACTGCCATTGTCTCAGAGTATTTCATTACCGTCTCCGCTTCGACATTTGCCATAATGTATTAACAGGTCAGCACTTTGGTGTGGCTGTCTCACTGCTCTCCTTGAAATACTGCTGAAGTGGAAGGGTCAGGGCTTACTCCCTCTGGGAGACTCTCTTCCTCTCTCTTCCTTTTCTGCCATCCATATGGCAGGAGTAATAACCCAACTCAGAGCCTAGTGTCTTGGAACATATCCAACAAATTAACTTACTTTTTTTTTCTTTATATAGGGCTGGAGTATGGTAAGATCCAACATTTGGGGGCAGGTGAAACATTAGCAGGCCTCACTCACAACCTGCTTTGGACTGAAGGCATTTAGGCTAAGTAACTTAGGAAAAGGTTATATTCCACATGGCCCAGTCCACACATCAGAATATCTTTTGCAGAGCCTTAGTTTCTAAGCTCAGAAAGTGATAAGGATTTATTTTATTTTTGCTTTCTATTATTTTTGTGTGTGTGTTTGTGTCTCTTTCATGAACATCTCAAGGGAGGATGGCAGTGTCTAGAGTGGTTTATACATATTCTTGGATTCTTGTGCCATAATACCATTGAAGAGAACAGCACCCTAATCCCTTCACTATCTCTTACAGCTGGATTAAGAAGGCAGTATAAGAGTGAACATTCCTCTATACTCCAGACATATGTTTTTGACTCTATTGTGTATCTCTATTTGGATGTCCCATAGGCACCTCCAAAGTTTATTTTCAAAATTTAACTTGTCTCTTTGCATCCTCTTCCCCTGACTTTCCACCCAGACCACTAATTTACAAATGTATTTCTGCTGCTATTTAGTATTCTCTGTTCATGGAAGGCTTCACCATCTACCTTGTTGCCAGGCTTGATCCTCTACATTTAGTTGGTCACCAAATTCTGTCATCAAAAAGTCTTTTAACCATTTCTACTCACCTCACTTAGTTTGCCGTCACTATATGTCACTTTGATTATTTTTAGTCATGACCTATTTTCATTCATGTCACAGTGCTTGGCACATAGTTTTTGACTGACTATGAAAAGTATAGCTTTTATGTTTACATTTAAATGTTTAATAAGACATTATATTTGAGAGGCAATAAGTTTGTTTTTGGTTTCTTCAGATATCAGGGAGGCAAAGTTTCATTAATATGAGATAGAACTTAAAACAGAGGGCCGAGCCTGTGGCGCACTCGGGAGAGTGTGGCGCCCGCTGCGGGTTCGAATCATATATAGGAATGACCAGTGCGCTCACAGCGCTCAATGGGTGAGCGCGGTGCGGCTGGTCTCAAAAAGGACAAAAAAAAAAAAAAAAAAAGAACTTAAAACAGAGACTGACTCCAACTATGGACTAATCCATTTTATAAATCTTTGTACTCTTCATCATTGGGACTACTCAAGGAGAGACTGGGTAGGCATCAGGGAGGGCGGCAGTCAAAAAGATTCTGGCTTCGGTAAAATGTCAGACAATATGATTTCTAGGATACCTTTCAACTATAAGATTTGGTGATTTATATATTGATTTCAAAGGTTTATGTAAAATCCAAAGTATTAATAACATTTTTTATGACTGGTAGAATTAGGGATAAGTATAATTTTCTTCTTATTTCTTTCCTGTATTTTTAAAAAGTTTTCCAAAATAAAAGTGTATTATTCCCATGGCTGGAAAAATGTCATTGTGAGTAAACACAAATACAATATACTTTTTAAAAAAACATTTTGATCTCCTTTGAAAATAAATATAACCTTTTGTTCTATGTATCTGTATTAGTCCATTTTGTGTTGCTTATAACAAAATACATGGAACTGGGTAATTATAAAAAAAAAAAAACGAAATTTATTGCTTACAGTTTCTGAGGCTGGGAAATCCAAATTCCATCTGGTGGTGGTGACAGTGACCCAGGGGTCTCACATTGCAAGATGGTGGAAGTAGAGAGAGCAGAGAGAGAGACAGAGACAAACCCTCCTCTTTTTTAAAGCTCTCCGAACCACACCCTTGACCATCATTTTTAATCCATTCACTTCTGCACAGTCCTACAATCCAATCACCTCTTCAAGGCTCCACCTTTCAATTACCATAATAGGATTTCCCACCTTCTTAACAGTCACAGGGGGGGCTAAGATTCTAATACATAAACCTGGGGGACACAATCCAAGTTTCAGTGAGTTTTGGGGGACATAATTCCGTCCACTACAGTATCAAAATTTTTTTTGTTATTGTATATATGCTGCTGGTATGCTTTAGGTTTGGGTGCTTATAACAAAAAGAAAAATAACAGTGGCTTAAACAAGCTAGAAGTCCAGTTCTCTTTTATGTAAGAGAAATTTGGATATAGGCAGCCACAGGTGGTATGGTGGCTTCATGATGTCAGGCACCAACACTCCTTTATCTTGTTAGCTGTACATGGCTTCAGTTCCCAAGGTCACCTCATGGCCCAAAATAGCCATTGAATACCAGCATTACATGTGTGTTCTGAACAGCAGAAAAGAGGAAGGAGAAAAATATGTGCCTGACTCCTTCATTTTAAAGATCTTCCCAGAAATACCAGGCAACTCTTTTATACAAATTTCACTGCAGAGAACATAGCTATAAGGCCATACCTAGTTACAAGGAATTCTGGGGGAAAAAAATCAGGGCCTCGATTGTCACAAAGAAGAGAATGGATATTGGGAAGCTAATAGCTGTCTCTGTTATACCTATTGACTAAGGGTAAGCATAATACAGAATCATTAAGGAAATGTCACTGGCCACACCTTCTTTGCTAACAGTTTTAGGAATTTTCTGTTGGACTCCATTTATTTAGATCAGTCTGTGATTATTTACTAAAAAACTTATTTGCATCATTTTTTTCTTTTGTACAATGTATCTGTACCTTCCCCATGGGGGTTGTAGTATTAAATGAGATAATACATGTAAAGCACTTGAAAGAGCATCTGATATATATTAAGTGCTCAATCCATGTAAGTCGTTACTCTTATTAATATTACTATTTGTGAAAGAATACAAATGATATTGAAGACACAGTTCCTGCCTTAAATTCCTTCTTTACTAGTAGAGAAGACAAGAGACAAAGAAATGAAATAACTTCCGAATAAGTGTGCAATTACAAGCCAGATGTTATGGAGCAGAGTGTATATTTTGTAAAAATTTAAAGACTGAAAAATTCCCTATAAAGATATGCATGCGTGTGTGTGTGTGTGTGTGTGTGTGTGTGTGTGTGTGAAAAAGAGAGAGAGAGAGAGACAGATAGACAGACAGAGAGGGGGGGGAGAGAGAGAGAGAGAGAGATCAGGGAATATTTCATGAAGACCTAAGACTTTAGGTTTCAGTATGACATCTTAATTTTCTCCTTTGAGTGATCAAATAATTTGATTACATCTCCCAGAGAGGATAACTGCTGGCCCATACCATTTCAGGCTTGTAAGGGTCTTTCTGATTCCTAAATATTCCAGGGGAGAAGCCACAGATTCTGCAATTTTTTATGCTCCTTTATGAAGCTATCAGTATTAGCTTTTTTTTTAAAGGGTAAAAGCTAGTGAATTAAATTTTTTTCTTAGTTTAAGAATATGGTATCTACTTAAAATTGTATCAGTCGAGTGAACAACACAGGTGTGGGTGAGAATGGATAACTTATTAGAACTGATATTTCCTGCTATCTTTCCTTTCTCCCCCCGCCCAAGAAGGGAAGTCTTTCCTAGCATTTCATTCTATTTTATGTAGTACATTTGCTAAGAGAATTCAAAAGAAGAGATCGGGCCCATTGTCCTTCATTCCAGCAGTACTGAAGGCCCAATTTCATCTTTTGAGGCTCTTAAGGAGCATACTACATAAAAGAAATGGACTGCTTGCAATTCAACCATAGCTGGAACAGCAATACCAATCATTACACTGTTATCTATTTGAAAAATGTGGATTTTACTTGGAGATGGTATTTATTGAAGCCTTCTATACCTGGCAAGAGCAACTTTAAATGGAAAATTCAAGCTCAGAAATCTAGTTGAAATTTGACCTTCTCTATACTGCCATGGATTTTGGTATGATGCCATATGCAGGGGTGGGGATGTGAGGGGTGTCCATTAGCTTCCAGTCCTGTGCTGTTTTGTCTCCTGCTGCACAATAGGGTAATCTAAGAGAAACCTTCTTCAGCTTTATTAAAATGGGGAGGGCGTGGGACGCTGGGGCTAATGCACTTAAAATGCACTTTGAAGCATCATGGAAATTTTGCAAAAGATTTTTTATGTAGCAACAATTCTATTGATAGAGTCAATGAGAGTTTTGTCTGTGCAAGAACTGCAGGATGGGACCCCGAGTCACATGCTTTCAAAATTATTCTCCCTTTGTTGGATATCACAAAGGATATTTTCCCATGAAAACAAGATCTTTTGTTTCTTATGAATTCATTCTAATTGTGAAGCCGGCTGATAGGGTTACTGCATGTTCTTCTCTTGCACTGGCAGGTGGCCTGGGGAAGCTGGTGAAATGGGCCCAATCATCTATTAAGGCTTTTCCTGGTCTTAATGTCATTCACTTCTCATAAAAAACCATAGTCCTTGATGCTCATTTCCAAAGGAGATAACAGTGAGTTCACAGAGACTGATATGTTCCTGTTTGGCTTTAAAAGATAGCAAGCAAGATATCCCTGTCTTTCTGGTTTCCCTACATTTCTGCAAATGTGTATGGCTAACAAAGATAAACACATGTAAAATATAGACAGGTAGTGAGAGTTGAGACAAGTTACAGCATCAGTTTTCAAAAGAATTTATTGAATATGCCATTGTATGTGCTAGGTTCTGTACAGAAAATAAAACAGATAGAGTTCCCAGTTTGTGAGGACTCAGTTAATCCAGCTACTGTGCTCTGTGAAAACATTTAAGAGCAATTTGGCAAACACTTATGTAAATAATCTGTAGAAGATCCATGCTAAATGCTGAGGATTCAAGACAGGTAAGGCCTGTGGTTGGCCCTCAAGAGACTCATGCAGAAAATGCTATGTAATGATGTGGCAATGCTACAGCAAAAAGATGAATTTAGAAGTATCATAGGAACTCAGATGAAAGAAAATTCAGCATATAAACATGAAAGACTGCAATCAAAAGTCCAAAATATGCGATAAGAAATATACATTTAAAAGAAAATTTATTGGCCCCGTGCACAGAACTGGTGCCGTGCAGGTGAGCCCACCAGCGGTGGCCAGCAGCATCACCAGACAGCAGAACCACACAGCTGGATGTGGCTCCTAACCCTGCCTCAGATGCAGGGAGGAGCAGCAGCCTACAGATCCCACCCACTGAGTTTGGCCCAACAGAACTCCACGGCACTAGGGGCTCATTCCATGACCGCTCGAGGCTCAAATGGGAACCAAGGTGGTTTAACATAACCACCACCACACCTCCTGTCAAGCAAAGACAATTCACCCCTCACAGTAGCAACCAGGGCCACTCCACAGCCAATCTCAGTGTAACAGAAGAAGCAAACCCCCTACCAAATGACCAAGTGTCAGCAAAAAAAATACTAGAAGTACAAACAACCAAGAAGAAATGACACCACCAAAAGGATACAGTAATGCTCCAAAGTCAGACTCCATGGTACAGGGAATCCTTGAAAAGTCTGAAAAAGAATTTTCAGCAATGATCTTAAGAAAACTTGGAGAAATAAAGGAAGACTCAATCAGAGAACATAATAAAACAAGAAAAAACATCCAGAATATGCAGGAGGAAATCTACAAAGAGATTAATACAATAAAAAACAGTGTAGCAGAAGTTATAGAAATGAAAGACTCACTCAATGAAATAAAAACATGACTGAGAGCTTGAACAGCAGGGTAGAGCAAGGAGAAGAAAGAATTTCAGAGCTTGAGATGGTATTTTTGAAATAACCCAGGCAGACAAAAAAAAAAAAAAAAAAAAAGGAAAAAAAATTAAAAATAATAAGGAAAACCTAAGAGAGATAGCAGACAACCTCAAGCAATCTTAATATCCAAATTGTGACTATTCCTGAAGGGTAGGATAAAGGAAAAGGTATCAAAAACCTACTCAAGGAAATAGTAACAGAAAACTTCCCAGGTGTAGGGTGAGATACAGACCTTCAGATCCAGGAAGCTCAAAGGTCCCCAAACAGATTCAATCCAAAAAGATCCTCCCCAAGACATATTATAGTTAAATTCACAAAGCTCAAAGACAAAGAGAGAATTCTACAAGGAGCAAGAGTAAAGAATCAGGTCACTTATAGGGGAACCCCAATCAAACTAACAGCAGACTTCTCAACCGAAACCCTACAGGCCAGAAGAAAGTGGAATGATATATTCAAAATATGAAAGGAAAAAACTGCCAGCCAAGAATTCTTTACCCAGCAAGCCTCTCCTTCAGAAATGAGGGAGAAATAGTGTATTTCCCAAACAAACAAAAGTTGTGGGAGTTCACCTCCACATGACCAGCCCTGCAAGAAATTCTCAAGGGAGTCATTCATCTGGAAACTGAATAATGGTGACCACCATCATGAATACACAAGAAAGAATGAAACCCACAGTTAAAACAAAAATGCCAGCAAGAAAGAGAAAAAAGTTAAATCATTCCACCTTAAATTCCCAACTAACATTGAAGAAGAGAAATAAAAGGGGAAATAATGATCAAAAGATATTTAAACCACCTAAACAAGTAGCAATTAAAAGACAGGAATTAAACACTTCTCAATAATGACTCTAAATGTGAGTGGACTAAACTCCCCATTCAAAAGACACAGACTAACTGACTGGATTAAAAAGCTAGACCCAAGTATATGTGGTCTTCAAGAGACCCACTTCACCTGTAAAGACACAAATAGATTAAAAGTAAAGGGATGGAAAAAGATATATCATGCAAATGGAAACCAAAAAGGAGCAAGAGTAGCTATTCTTATATTGGACAAAATAGACTTTAAACCAAAAAACATTAAAAAAGACAAAGAAAGCCATTATATAATGATAAAGGGAACTATCCAGCTAGAAGACATAACAATCATAAACATGTATGTACCCAGTACTGGAGCACCCACATATATCAAGCAAACACTCTTAGATCTAAAGAAGGAGATAGGACCTCATACATTAATAGTAGGTGATCTGAACAACCCTCTCTCAGTATGGGGCAGGACTTCCAGACAACAAGTCAACAAAGAGACAGAGGATTTAATCTATACCCTAGACTAAGTGGACTTGGCAGATATATACAAAACATTTTACCCAACAGCTAAAGACTACAGTTTCTTCTCATCAACTCATGGTACATTCTCGAGGATAGACCACATATTAGGTCACAAATCTAGTCTCAGCAAATTTCAAAAAATTGAAATCATTCCAACAATCTTTTCAGACCATGATGGACTAAAACTGGAAATAAATAATAAGCAAAATGCTGGAAGATATGCAAATACATGGAAAATAAATAATAGGCTCCAGAATGACCTATAGGTCCAAGAAGAAATTAAACAGGAAATCAAAAAAATTCTTAGAAACTAATGAAAATAAAGATACATCATACCAAAACTTATGGGATACTGCAAAAGTAGTACTAAGAGGGAAATTTATTGCAGTAAATGCTTATATCAAAAAAAAAAGACTCCAAATAAATGACCTAGTGCTTTGCCTCAATGAACTTGAAAAACAACAACAATCCAAACCTAAAGGCAGTAGATGGAAAGAAATAATTAAGATCAGAGCAGAACTAAATGAAATAGAGACCCAAAAAACAATGGAAAAGATTAACAAAACTAAAGGTAGGCTTTTTGGGAAGATAAACAAAATAGACACACCACTAGCTAGATTAAGAAAAAAAAGAAGACCTAAATAACAAAAATCAGAAATGAAAAAGGAGACATTACAACTGACACCACAGAAATACAAAGAATCATTAGAGACTGTCAAACAACTGTATGATCACAAATTTGAAAATCTGGACAATATGGATAAGTTTCTAGGCACATATAAATTACCAAGACTGAACCAAGAAGAGATAGAAAACCTGGACAGACCAATAACAAGCAAGGAGATTGAAGTGGTAATTCGCAATCTTCCAACAAAAAAAAAGTCTGGGTCTGGATGGCTTTACAGCTGAATTCTATCAAACCTTTAAAGAGGTGTTAATACTAATTCTCATGAAACTGTTCCAAACAATTGAAACAGACTCTACTCTCCCAAACTCATTCTATGAGGCCAACATAACTCTAATACCAAAACCAGGAAAAGACAAAACAGAAAAAGAAAATTATAGACCAATATCCTTGATGAACCTAGATGCTAAAATCCTCAACAAAATATTAGCAATTAGAATACAGCAACATATTAAAAAAATTAGACACTATGATCAAGTGGGATTCATCCCAGGAATGCAAGGATGGTTCAACATACGAAAGTCAATAAATGTGATACATCATGCCAATAAGCTCAAGGACAAAGACCATATGATTATTTCAATAGATGCTGAAAAAGCATTTGACAAAATTCAACATTCCTTCATGATAAAGACTCTCAACGAGTTAGGTATAGAAGGAAAATATCTTAACACAATAAAAACCACTTATGACAAGTTCACCACCAGTATTACTCTGAATGGGGAAAAATTGAAGGCCTTCCCCTTAAGGACAGGAAGAAGACAAGCATGTCCACTCTCACCACTTCTATTCAACATAATGCTGTAGGTACTAACCAGAGCAATCAGGCAAGAGAAAGAAATAAAGGGAATCCAGATTGGAGACGATGAAGTCAAACTTTCTCTATTTGCAGATGACATGATACTATATATAGAAAAACCTAAAGACTCTATCAAAAAACTCCTAGAGCTGGTGAATGACTTAAGTAACATTGCAGGATAGAAAATAAATGCCCAGAAATCAGTAGCATTTATATACTCAAATAATGAATTAACAGAAAGAGAAATAAAGAAAGTAAGCATATCTATAATTGTCACCAAAAAATATGATACCTAGGGATTAATTTAACCAAGGATGTTAAAGACATCTACAATGAGAATTACAAACCACTTCTGAAAGAAATTAAAGAAGACACAAAAAGATGGAAAGACATTCCATGCTCTTGGATTGGAAGAATTAACATTGTGAAAATGTCTATACTACCCAAAGTGATCCACATATTCAATGCAATCCCCATCAAAATACCAATGACATTCTTCACAGAAATGGAAAAAACAATCTTATCTTTCATATGGAAAAACAAAAGACCCCGAATAGCCAAAGCAATCCTGAGCAAAAAAAAAACAAAGCTGGAGGCATAACTCTGCCTGACTTCTAACTATACTACAAAGCTGTTGTAACCAAAGCAGCATGGTACTGGCACATAAATAGACATTTGGACCAATGGAGTAGAATAGAGAACCCAGAAATCACTCCTGAGGCTTATAGCCATCTTATATGAGGCAAAGGCAACAAAAATCTACATTGGGGAAAAGATTGCCTCTTCAAGAAGTGGTCCTGGGAAAACTGGATATCCATATACAGAACAATGAAACTTAATGTGCATCTCTCACCATACACTAAAATCAACTCCAAATGGATTAAAGACCTAGGTATAAGACCTGAAACTGCAAAATTAGTAAGGGAAAATATAGGTGAAACACTACAGCAGTTAGGTCAGGGCACAGGCTTTATGAACATGAGCACAAAAGCATAGCTGCAAAAGAAAAAATTAACAAATGGCACTATGTCAAACTAAAAATTTTCTGCATGGCAAAAGAATCAATCAGCAGAGTAAAAAGACAACCTACAGAGTGGGAAAATTTTTTTGCCAACTATGCATCTGACAAAGGACTAATATCCAGAATATACATAGAACTCAGGCAATTATATAGTAAAAAAATAAATGACCCAATTAAAAAAGGGGCAAAGGAGTTGAATAGGCATTTTTCAAAGGAAGACATACAAATGGCCAACAGATACATGAAAAAATGGTCAACATCACTAGTCATCAGGGAAATGCAAATTAAAACCACATTGAGATACCACTCACTCCAGTTAGACTGGATATAATCAAAAAGATAGTGATAACAAATGCTGATGAGGGTGTGGAGAGAATGGAACACTACTGCACTGTTGGTGGGACTATAAATTAGTACAACCACTTTGAAAAACAATATGGAGGTTTCTCAAACAACTACAGATAGATCTTCCATATGATCCAGCAATCCCTCTTTTGGGTATATACCCAGAGGAATGGAAATCATCATGTTGAAGGGACACCTGCACTTCCATGTTTATTGCAGCTCTCTTTACAATAGCCAAGATATGGAAACAAACTAAATGTCCATTAATAGATGAGTGGATAAGGAAACTGTGGTATATATACACTATGGTATATATATACTCTGCCATAAAAAGAATGAAATACTCCCATTTGCAACATGGATGAGCATGAAGAAACTTGTGTTGAGTGAAACAAGCAAAGCACAGAGGGATGAATACCTCATGTGCTCACTCATTTGTGGGAGCTAAGAGAGAAAGGAAGGCAGGAAAGAAAGACCACAGCAGTGCCATGATCCAACATAGGGAGGGAATATTTCTAGGGCTACAAATTGAAGTTGTGGGGGCAAGGCGGAGGGAGAGGGAAGTTGGGGGATAACTGGAAGGGGACAAAGTGTACAAAAGCAATTTCTGGTAATGGGTATGTCCCCAATATGAATCTGGCCCCCACATCATGGGCAGGAGGGGGGACAATCAGCTTTGTATCTCATGAACATTTGAATTAATTAATTAATTAATTAAAAAATTTATCTGTATTTTTGATGATACTACAATGAACACTGTATTTTTTATACTCAGATAAGAAGCGATTAAAAAGTGTTCATGCTGAGAGATGAAGGAAAGACCTCTCTTTACAAAATAACAAAAGTAATTTCTGGTAATTGGTATGCCCCAGTATGAATCTGGCCCTCGCATCATGGGCAGGAGGGGGACAATTTACTTTGTATCTCATGAATATTCTTAATAAATAAATAATAATAATAAATAAATACAATTTAAAAAATGTCCTGTGTGACCTATTGTGGAAACCTTTGGCCAGGTCTCTTGCACTGAAATCTTTAGTAAGCCGAGTGCTATGATAAGAATTGCTGTGCTACAATAGGAAGGCTGGGGGTGCGGACTCCTATAAATTGCAATAGCAATCTGTGGACTGTGCCTGTCCATGCACGCACATGCAACTGCATGACCACCAAACTTCCAGAGACCGTCTACGTGGAGCAAAGGAAAGTGAGATGAGGGAGCCTCTTCCTCTTATTTTGTAGGTTTGGTCTTGAGAACATCTATTGTTCCTTTTGTTCACTCATTCCCCACCCAGCATAAGTTATCATTTCATCAATCATGGAACCTGAACTGGCCTTTGAGGTTCAGCATTGCTCATCTATGGTGGCTTTTAGCAGACAGGGTGGGACAAGATATGTTTGGAGGCAGAGATGACTGGAGAATATCACACATGGACAGTGAAAGTGCATGGTGTCACCTTTGGATCAAGCAAATATTTTGTGGTCGTTGGGATGTGAGTTTTCTTCTTATTTGGAGAAAGGTAGATGTCCCCCCTTTCTGGTGAGGGTAAGAAAGGAAACGCTGGTTAACAGAAATGAGTGGGGAAAGGAAATGTTATTGGCTCAAGCATAGGAGTCAGGTGGAGCACAGGGTTAAGGGCAACAGGAGAATTTCAGTGTCACTGAGCCTGGTTTGATTGCAAGTTATTCAAGGACAGGGATGCACCATTGTGAGAAGCAGAGGCTGCTGATCCGGGAGCTGATACAGTGGCAAGATGACCATAGTCTTGCATCAGGAACAGGGACACAATGGTTTGATGAGATACTGTATCCAAAGAGGAATAGAAAAGACAGGCAGTAGAGGCAAGGCATGTGATTTTAGTAATGATGGTGGTAAAATAACCAGAGATGGATTGCATGAAAAATAGGTCTTCTAATGAAGTCTGAATTGCAGAGAAAGAAAACTATTGCTTTATATCAACCCAGCAGCACTACATAAGATGTTCAAGGCCTTTGGATTGCATTAGCAGCTTATTATACTGCTTTTTCCAACTTCAGAAGGCCTTGGTAGCACACTAACCTATAGATAACACAAAAGCCAAATTCGGTGATTGGTATGGTGAAAAGAAGGTTTTCTTTTTCATACGTTATTTTGAAGAGGGTGTTAACAAACTCAAATAATTCTCACATGCAGCCCTGATGTAGGATCTTTACATACTAGTATTTTCCTCCCTGATTCCAATTCCCTCCCTTTTCGTGACTCTAAATGTCTGTAAGAAAAACACTTAGAAAAATACAAAAGAAAAGCAGCCAGGGGGAAAAGTCTGCCTTGAATGTTTTTTTGTCAAAGCTGCAGGCATTAAGTGAGCTAGGGTCTCATGGAACGAGCTCTTGCTTGCTCAACTGTCTGGGTATTTAGCTGTGGACGATTTCTTTGAAAATCTCCTTGACATAACTGCAATGTGTCTTCTTTCTCTGACTGCAACTGTACCTGACTCTTATTTTCTCACTTGCTAGAGGCAGGAGCTAGCAAATACACCTTCCTAATTTCAGCTGTTTGGATTAGTATCACCATAAGTGGACTAATACAGATTTCATAAAAAACAGAACTGTGTAAACTTAAGGCCCAAAACTTCAGTGGGCCAAATCTACCACAATTCCTAATGAAAGCCTCACTAATAGCAAGGCATGGCCCTCAATTGCATAGCCATCAAATAGCCAAAAGACAGCAGACCTTTCATAAACATGCATCTAGTAGTGGCTGGCACAGAATAGGTCGTCAGTGTTTGAATGACTGGATGTGCTGTTATGAAAAGACCTTTTAGACTTATAACGTTACAGAGCTCCTGATCACTACAGCATTACAGAAGACAGTGCAATGAAGATTTAACTCATTTTTTGGTAGACCACCACCAGCTTGTGCTTTCAGTGGTGTGCTGGAGACAGCTCATATTGGATCTCAAGAGTCATTTATGAAAATTTTTTTGGGGGGGAATATAGTTGTGAATTTTATTGAAAATATAATGATGCAAGAACAGATGGGCTAGGTGACAAATGAAAAGTGATGGCACAATAAAATAGAAAACTGTCTCTGAAATATATAATTGATATATTTTTGAGAGTAGTTTGAAATTTGGGTGGGTGGGTTTATTACACCATGAAAATTAGCAAATGTTACAAATCAGGGCTTCTTCTTTTTCTTTCAGAGAGCTGGTTGTTGAACGTCTGCCAGCACACCACTGGCTTGACTTAATTCATGGAAACTACTAAACTAATTAAAAGGCTACAGAGACAACATAGATGAATCTCACAGACCTTAAGCTGAGTGAGAGAGGTCAGGCACAAAATATCACATAATATATAATTCCATTTATGTGAAGTTCTAGAGCTGGCGAGCTAATCTATGTAGAAAAAAGTCAGGATGGGATTACCTCTGAAAGGAAGAATTGACTATGAAGGGACATGAAGAATTTTTTGGGATGATGAAACTATCCTATATCTTGATGTAAATTACACAGGTGCATGAATTTGTCAAAAACTCATTGAATTGTACACCTAAGATCTGTGCAGTTTACTATTTGCAAATTTTACCTCAAAAGAAAAAGAAATGCAAACAAATATTGAACCCTACTTAATAGGTTTGCTTTGTGTAATTGTAAGGGTTAACAGTTTTGAAGTTATTTGTGCATTCTAGGTTTGAGCAAATGAGTAAATATATTAGGGTTAATATGAGCCACTCACTGTTGGAGTAAAAAGTCCCCAGGTAAGGATCCCAATATAGAATGCAGGCTGTGACAAATTAATTAAACTGTACTACAAATGTATGGAACAAACTCACTGAAGGGAATGGGGGGTTGCTGACACAGTTAGCTTTGGAAATGACTGGATTTCACATGACAAAAGGGAAAAGACACTGCACATAAGCACTTTACCCTTGGGGGTTGGGGTTAACAATTCTGATTCATGTACACATATATACTGGAATGGAACAATTTAGGAAATGGATGTCAGAGGGTGGATACCAGGTTTCTCACTGTTGAAGTGGAAATCTACAGGTAATCAAAGGGAGGAGCCCAGAATGATTTATATGCTAATGGATTAGAGTTGGAGACATCAGTATAAGCTCATGTTTAGCTTAATATAGAGATGATTACATATACAAATATTTATAAACATGTATATATGCACAGGTTAGTATACATTAAATTTCTTTGCTCTAACAGCTGAGAAGGGCTAGAAGCAATGACACCTCAGTAGTAAAAGCACACTGTGACAAGATATTGGTTTCGCATATAGTTCTTCAATAAAAGAAAATGGAGCAAATAGATCATTCTAGGACTGGGTCGAGAAATGTACACGATGAGCCTAAAGTATCTTTTAGTGCCACAAAGTAAAGAAATGCTAAAAAAAAATCTGTTGATTGGAGTATGTCAAAAGGACACAGGGGTCAACTGAAAGGGATCCCAATGGCCAAAGCTGGAAAAATTTGAGCAACAAAATAAAGTAATATTGATTAGAACCAAAAGTATAAAATAAATATCCACAAGCCCATACTGATTTAAATAAGTAATTGAGTAAATAAATAAATAAATAGGAGAGAAGAGACAAATATTCTATGCAGATAAATTCCAAATAATTTATGTAGCTCTGCCCTCAAGGAGGTGGAGCATAGCTCCACACTCTTTAAGTGTGGGCTACATAGTGACCTCCTTTCAAAGAGTACACATGGAAAAGGGAGGAAAAGGGTAGCTTTACAGTGAAGAAACCTGACTAATGCTACCTCAGCCAAGTGACCAAGGTCAACATCAACAGTGATGTCATGTTGACAGTGTGTGCCCATGATGTGATCTGATGAGAGTGGCACTTCATCTCTGTGGTCTTCCTGCCCCAAACCCATAACCCCAGTCTAATCATGAAAAAAAAAACAGACAAATTCCAACTGAGGGACATTCTACAAAATACATGACTACAACTCCCTAAAACTGTCAAGGTCAGGAAAGACAACAAAAGTCTGAGAAATTGTCAGAGTCAAGAGGAACCTGAGGAGTCATGATGACTAAATGTAATGGGGTATCCTGGATGGGATCTTGGAATGGAAAAGGAAATCTGAGTAAACTATGGGCTCTAGTTAATAATAATGTATCAAAATTGCTTTATTAATTATAATCACACAAATGTACCACTCTAATGCAATATGTTAACAATAGAGGAAACTGGGTGTGGAATGTATGGAAACTCTCCATACCATCTTTAACTCAGTAGCTACAATTTTTCTATAAATCTAAAATAGTTGTAAATAATAAAGTCTACTAAAAAAATAAAAGTGGGCTGCCACGGGACTCCCAGCCCAGGCCAGTGGATGCCACCCAGACAGGCCCAAGCCTCCAGCCTACAGGCGCCAAGGCACTCATGCCAAATTGGCAGTCCCTGCAGGATCCTAGCCAGACACTAGGATTGAATGAGTGGACTATGAAATCCCCTGCTACAATGACTAAATGCCAAAGGAGAGATACCAGAAATAAGAAAAATCAAGAGAGTACACCACCACCAAAGGATAATAATAACAACTCTCAAGCTCTAGATCCTATAGAACAGGAAGTCCTTGTAATGACTAACAAGTAATTTAGAGCAACAATTCTAAGGACACTAAATGAGATACAAGAAAACTCAGTTAGACAATCCAATGAAATAAGAAAAAGTATACAGGAACTGAAAGAAGAAATGCACAAAGAAAGCAATGCCCTGAAAAAGAATGTAGAAGAGCTGCAGAGCTGAAGAATTCATTCAACTAAATGAAAAACACAACAGAGAGTTTAACTAGCAGGCTAGAACAAGGAGAAGAGAGAATTTTTGACCTTGAAGATAGGCTGTTTGAAATAACACACGTGGACCAAAAAAAAAAAAAAAAAAAAAAAAAAAAAAAAAATTAAAAAAATAAAAAAAAAATAAAAG
>NW_007726833.1:589628-594540 GCF_000696425.1 Galeopterus variegatus
AAAAAAAAAAAAAAAAAAAAAAAAGAAAAAAGAATTTAAAAAATTGAAGAAAATCTAAGAGAGATAACAGACAAACTTAAGCACTCAAATATCCAAATCATGGGTATTACAGAAGGGGAGGAAAAAGGAAATGGCATTAAAGGCAAATTCAGTGAAATAATGGCAGAAAACTTCCCAGGCATTGGGAAAGACACAGATCTTCAGATTCAGGAGGCTCAAAGATCCCCAAACATATTCAACCCAAAAAGGTCCTCTCCAAGACATGTTTTAGTCAAATTGGCAAAACTCAAAGACAAAGAGAGAATCTTAAAAGCTGCAAGAGAGGTGTCAAGTCACCTATAAGGGTGCCCCAATCAGACTAACATCAGACTTTTCACTGGAAACCCTAAAAGACAGAAAGAATGGGATGATATATTCAAAATGCTAAAAGACAAAAATTGCCAGCCAAGAATACTTTACCCAGCAAAACTATCCTTCAGAAATGAAGGACAAATGGTATATTTCTCAGACAAACAAAAACTACAGGAGTTCGCTACCACACGACCAGCCTTACAAGAAATTCTCAAGAGAGTACTGGGTTTGGTACCTGAAAAACAACCACCACTGCCATAAATACTCAAGAAAGAACAAAACCCACTAGTAAAATAAAAATGGTAACAATAACAGAAAAAAAGAGTTTATCTACCACCCCAAGAAACCAACAAATACAGAAGACAAACAGTAAATCAGAAAGAAAGGAACAAAAGATACTTAAGACACTCAAACAAAAATCAATAAAATGCTAGGAGTAAATCAACACCTTTTAATAACAACTCTTAATATAAAAGGATTAAATTCCCCACTTGAAAGACATAGACTTACTGACTGGCTTAAAAAGGTGGACCCAGCTATGTGCTGCCTTCAAGAGACTCACCTCACCTATAAAGACACACATAGACTAAGAGTGAAAGGATGGAAAAAGATATATCATGCAAATAGAAAGGAAAAACGAGCTGGAGTAGCTATTCTTATATCAGTTAAAATAGACTTTAAACCAAAAATCATAAAAAGAGATAAGGAAGGCCACTACATAATGATAAAAGGATCTATCTATCAAGAAGATGTAACAATCATAAATATACACACACCCAATGATGGAGCAGCCAGACTTATAAGGCAAAGTATTGGACCTAAAGAATGAGATAGACACTAATAGCATAATAGCAGGGGACCTGAACACCCCACTCTCAATATTGGACAAATCATCTAGGCAAAGAATCTACAGAAAAAGACAAGACCTAAACAACACATTAGACCATTTGGACTTGGCAGATATATACAGAACATCCATCCAACAACTTCAGAATATTCATTCTTCTCATCAGTATGTGGAACATTCCCTAGGATGGACCACTTGTTGGATTACAAATCAAGACTCAACAAATTCAAAACAATTGGAACTATTCCGTGTATTTTTTTCAGATCACAATGCATTAAAATTAGAAATCAATAACAAATGAATCTCTGGAAAATATACAAACACATGGAAATTAAACATTCTACTTAATGACATATGGGTCCAAGAAGAAATTAAACAGGAAAGCAAAAAATTTCTTGAAACTAATGAAAATAAGGACACATCATAACAAAACCTGTGGGATACTGCAAAAGCAGTATTAAGGGGGAAATTTATCACATAAATGCTTACTTCAGAAGAATGGAAAGATGACAAGTAAACAACCTAATGCTTCACCTTAAAGAACTAGAAAAAACAAGAACAATCCAAACCCAAAGTTAGTAGACAGAAAGAAATAATTAAGATCAGAGCAAAGCTAAATGAAATAGAAACCCCCCAAATGATACAAAAGATCAATGAAACAAAAAGTTGGTTTTTTGAACAGATAAATAAAATTGACAAACCTTTAGCAAGGCTAACTAAGAAAAGAAGAGAGAAGATCTAAATAACAAAAATTAGAAATGAAAAAGGTGGTACTACAACTGATACCTCAGAAATACAAGGAATCATTAGAGACTACTATAAACAACTATATGCCAGCAAATTTGAAAATCTGGAGGAAATGGATAAATTTCTGGACACACACAAACTACCAAAACTGAGCCAAGAAGACATAGAAAATCTGAACAGACCAATAACAATAAAAGAGATTGAAGCTGTTATCAGAAATCTCCCAACAAAGAAAAGCTCAGGACCAGACGGGTTCAGTGCCAAGCTCTACCAAACCCTGAAAGAGGAATTGATACCAATTCTCTGCAAACTATTCCAAAAGATTGAAACAGAGGCCATTCTTCCATTCTCATTGTATGATGCAAACATCACTCTGATACCAAAACCAGGCAAAGATACAACAAAAAAAGAAAACTATAGGCCAATATCCTTGATGAGTATAGATGCAAAAGTCCTCAGTAAAATACTAGCTAGCAGAATACAGCAACATGTACACAAAATTATACACCATGATCAAGTGGGACAGGTACTAGACATGGATGCACTCTCTCACCACTAGTATTCAACATATTGTTGGATGTACTAGCCAGAGCAATCAGAGAAGAGAAAGAAATGAAGGGCATCCAGATTGGAAAAGATGAAGTCAAACTGTCCCTTTTTGCAGATGATATGATCCTATACATTGAACAGCCTAAAGCCTCCACAGAAAAACTCTTAAAGTTGATAATTGATTTCAGCAAAGGTGCAGGATAAAAAATCAACAAAAAAATCAGTAGCATTTTTATACTCCAACAATGAACATGGAGAAAAAGAAATCAAGAATCTAGCCCATTTTCAAGTCATCAAAAAAAAAAAAAAAAAAAGCACTTAGGAATAAAGTTAACCATGGATGTGAAAAATCTCTACAATGAGAACTACAAACCACTGTTAAGAGAAATTAAAGAGGACACGTGAAGATGGAAAGATATCTCATGCTCTTGGATTGGAAGAATTAACATTGTGAAAATGTCCGTAAACCCAAAGTGATCTACAGATTCAGTGCAATCCCCATCAAAATTCCAATGACATTTTTCTCTGAAATGGAAAAAAACTATCCAAACATTTGTATGGAATAACAAAAAAACCACAAATAGCCAAAGCAATCCTGAGCAAAAAAATAAAAATAAATTAACAAATAAAGCTGGAGGCATAACACTACCTGAATTTAAACTATAGTACAAAGCTATAATAACCCAAACAGCATGGTACTGGCATAAAAACAGACACAGGGATCAATGGAATAGAATAAACAACCCAGAAATCAACCCATATACCTACGGCCATCTGATCTTTGACAAAGGCACCAAGTCTACACACTGGGGAGGAGACTGCCTCTTCAACAAATGGTCCTGGGAAAACTGGATATCCGTGTGTGGGATAATGAAACTAGACCCATACCTCTCGCCATATACCAAAATCAACTCAAAATGAATTAAATAATTTAATATACACCCTGAAACAATAAAACTCCTTAAAGAAAACATAGGGGGGGCCGGCCTGGTGGTGCACTGGAGAGTGCGCCGCTTGCGAGTGCAGCAGCGCTCCTGCTGAGGGTTCGGATCCCATGTTGAGACCGGTTCTCGCTCACTGGCTGAGCACGGTGTGGGTGCAGCGCCGAGGGTTGCGATCCCGTTGCCAGTCCCCGGTATGGGCACGACACCGAGGGTTGTGATCCCGTTACCTGTCAGTAAAAAAGACAAAAAGGAAAAAAAAAAGAAAACATAGGGGAAACACTCCAGGAAGTAGGATTGGGTACACATTTCATAAATACAACCCCCAAGGCACAGGCAACCAAAGGAAAAATAAACAAATGGGATTATATCAAACTAAAAAGCTTCTGCACAGCAAAAGAAATAATTAACACAGTGAAAAGACAACCAACAGAGTGGGGGAAAATATTTACAAAATATATATCCGACAAAGGATTAATATCCAGAATATACAAGAAGCTCAAACAATTTTACAGCAANTGTTGAGGAGAAGGGGGAGAGAGAGGGGGTAAAGAGGAACTGGTGAAGGGACACAAAAATCAACTACATTGTATATTGATAGACTAAAATAAATAAAAATGAATAAAAAAGCCAAAAGCGCTCAGATACAGATGGCGGCAGTCAGCAGCCCTGAGAGTTTAGGGGGGGCTGCTGCACAGATGTAGGCTTCTGCACCATCTGATATCTGTAGATATGAATGACCAGGACAGTCCTAAGCACCCTTCTCGGGGTTTTTGAAAGCTCCCCTCTATTGTGATGGTCTTCTCTTGGATTTGCATTGCACACCTCAAATCTACCAGTAGAGAGGTAGCTCTAATTAANAAGTCTGCACAGCAGTCTTAGGAGGGCTAGGAGTTCCACCAGACCACCAAGGCCATTTGAGACAGAGACTCTGCAGATCCAGTGGGTGAGGCAGCCTGCCTGTGTGTATGGGACTATTCTTGTTCCTAGGATACTGCTACCCCCCTCTCTAGGCTATTTTCTTGGGGATTCATAAGGATCAAATTTGGATTCTGCTTTGAGGGTTTCATTGTAATCTCCCTGTATTACATGATCTGGCATTTTCAGCTGAGAAAGTCTCTAATCAGTAGAACTGAGGAAAGTATCTCTGCTCTGTAGACACTCAGCAGGGTGTGGCTGCTGTTTGTGAAATGTGAATATCTAAACAAGAGCTGATGATACCATGACTTAGTTTCTGGGCAAATCATGAATGAACAAGAATCTGTGTTTGAACTCAGCAGATGGCAAGGAGCATAGACTTCTCAGTCATGGCAAGGAGCACATGACTGTCCGGTGTATTTTGGTCAAGACTGACTGAATGGTTCTCTACCCACGATTCCCAGGAAGCAAGCTGACTGAACTCAACCTGATTAGTATGCCTCAAAACAGCCATGGTAAAAACACAAGGTTGACTCCATGGTCCACAGTACTGGCAACA
>NW_007726833.1:596106-597002 GCF_000696425.1 Galeopterus variegatus
GCAATGTTATATAACAATGACTATGCTGTGCAAAGGTACATTTCACTGTCTCTGGAAAAACAGGAATATGTCCTCCTGCAGAGCCTGCTTTTGGAAAAGATTCTCATATATTCCTACCAAGGGAAACCAAAGCAGAGACAGAATGGAAATTGAAAAGTTTCAGAGAAAGTTTAAGACACCATCAGAGACTGCAAGATTATGTTTGGGAAACCTTCTGACTGCCCTATCCTCCTCACTACTTGAAAGAGATGACTTCATTCAGGCTTTGGAAAAGTGGCTTGGGCTATTTTGATCCATCTAATGGGTGAGTTGATCACTTGCTTTCCCTGTTACCTGATGCAGTCAGCAGTACTAATTGTCTTCAGGACAGTGGGTTACGTAAGTAACAAAGCCACAGGTACTTTAAAACATGGTTCTAAAGCATTCTCTTTATTAAGGTAATTAATACATGTAAGGAGCTTAGAACAGTGCTGGGAACATAATAAGTACTCAATAAATAGTGGCTATTATAGCAGACATTGTTGACATCCTGCCCCATATTGCTTGGCCTACCTCTGAGTGTGCCTTCAGCTGCCTCTGAGTTCCTCTGCACATTGACAGGTTCCCATTTTGAGTGTTGAGCTTCCTTGGCTTCTCTGCCCAAGGGCCTCCTCGGGTGCTTGCGGAGTTTGTACACTTCCTGGCAGGAAAGCCTTGAAATGCTGGGGGATTTAAGGGCCCGAGGAGCAACCCTCAACCAATGACAAATGGGAGTTGATGGATAAGTACCCCAGCTTCCATGTCCTTAGGTGGGACAACTCTGAGGCATGTCCTACTGGTTTCATCAAAGGGTCCCCAGCAAGACTGAGCTCCAGTTACCCACAGCAGAAGTCCACTCATTAAAGCACCCTTTTTTT
>NW_007726833.1:598627-599838 GCF_000696425.1 Galeopterus variegatus
GCCATCCTAAACATTTTTTACTTGCAAAACAATCTTCAAGCTATAGAACAATTTATTTCACATGACATTTACAGAAAATCAACAGAAGAAGCTTTTATAGCATGTGAATCCACAAATCACGTTTGCTTGCTATGATTATGCATTGAAATATCTTGAGGTCTTTTCTGGTCTGCTCCTGGGAGAGGGACTTTAGAGATGATTGTTTCTGTTCACATAAGTATCTTTTTTTCAATGGAAAATTTATATTATTCCCTACTGGGGCACAACTGTTCTCTCCATTCCCAGGCCCACAAAGACAGTCATTGACAAAGATTGCTGCATTCTGCCTTAATGCTTTCATTGTCTCCAATATTTCATATGGTGCTTTGTTTTTAAACAAATAAACAAAAATTGAAAAATGAAATAAAACGGTACTGGCATAGAAACAGACACTCGGATCNAATAAACAAAAATTGAAAAATGAAATAAAACGGTACTGGCATAGAAACAGACACTCGGATCAATGGAACAGAATAGAAAATCCAGGAATCAACCCACATACTTACAGCCAACTGATCTTTGGCAAAGGCAACAAGAACATACATTGGGGAAAAGACTGCCTCTTCAATAAATGGTGCTGGGAAAACTGTACATCCATATATTAAAGAATGAAACTAGATCTGTATCTCTCATCATATACCAAAATCAACTTAAAATGGATTGAAGACTTAAATATAAGATCAGAAACCATAAAATTACTAAAGGAAAACATAGGGGAAACACTCCAGGTAGTAGGACTGCGCAAAGACTTTATGAATAAGACCCCAAAAGCACAAGCAATAAAAGAAAAAAGTAAACAAATGGGATTATATTAAACTAAAACATTTTGCCACAACAGAGGAAATAATCAACAGAGTGAAAAGACAACCTGCAGAACGGGAGAAAATATTTGCAAACTATATATCTGACAAGGGATTAATATCCAGAATATACAATGANTTGGGGAAAAGACTGCCTCTTCAATAACTGGTTCTGGGAAAACTGGACATCCATATATAAAAGAATGAAACTAGACCTGTACCTCTCATCATATACCAAAATCAACTTAAAATGGATTAAAGACTTAAATATAAGATCAGAAACCATAAAATTACTAAAGGAAAACATAGGGGAAACACTCCAGGTAGTAGGACTGGGCAAAGACTTTATGAATAAGACCCCAAAAGCACAAG
>NW_007726833.1:601945-602388 GCF_000696425.1 Galeopterus variegatus
TAATAATAAATAATAAAAATTTTAAAAAGAAAAATGAAATTAAAAAAGGAAAAACTGAAGAAGTGGATTCAATAACAATGGAATGTAATTTAGCTCATATAAAAATAATTTAAACATAAAAATGTGGGTGAGTTTAATGAGCATAATTATAACAGAATTTAGTTAAATTTGATGACAGCATTAGCACCCAACCTTAGCACATAGTTATTCCAAAGACATTCCCCTCCTTCCCATTTATTCCCTTCAACACTTGGAGGGTGGGTTTCATCATATCAGCTGAGCTCAGGGATAGCATGGGCTCTCACAGCATCTGTTCTCAAGCCTGGGCTGTGCTATTTACCATTTAATGTTGGTCAACAGAAGACAGATAGTAAACAATCACTTTCTCATAGCTTGTTCGGAAATAATCATTATATCTAAAATTTTAATTCATTATTTTTTTT
>NW_007726833.1:604277-604791 GCF_000696425.1 Galeopterus variegatus
TTTGGAAGCATATTCTTCTGCATAATAGGGGGATGACGAGGCAGTTGGAGCTGAGAAGGGCTTAGCCTGGAAGGGACAAGGCAAGGCCAGTTCAACCATGGTAACGAGATGCCCATGGGGCACTTTAAAGACAGTGATGCCTACTCTAACTCAGAAAGCTGTTTGCAGCATGTCACGTTAACCACTTCTCTGTCTCTCCCTGAACTCCTTAGTAAAGTCCAGTACGTTCCAGGATGTATTATGGGAGTGAAATCTCTGTGGCTATTGAGAAAGGGTCTCATTTACACATTTGAGAGGCAAAGCCTTCTGATCACTCAGGGAGAAGCAGGAGCATTGAGAACTTTGGGCCACTGTGGAGAGCTTTGGACTTCTGCTGCATATAGAACTAGGGGCTTGGGTTGACCTAGACCCACAGGAAACAGAGGGCCCAGACGCTGTCCAGTTATACTTGGCTGAAGGGGAATAAGTAGAACTACAGGAGGTGTGAGACAAGCCCAGTGAGACCTAGTGCCGT
>NW_007726833.1:606752-607184 GCF_000696425.1 Galeopterus variegatus
GTGTGTTTTCTAAGTAACTTGTGCAATTGCCCATAATTATGGAAATAGGGGCCGTTTCCTGAAAGCTAGCCCCTCCTCATTTTGTTTCTCAAACCCAGAATAGATAACTCCATTTTGAGTCTATCACTGGAGATGTTTCCATCCCATCATATTTTCTGTGATTCTGTACGATTAACAATCTCAAGATCATTTTCACACATCTCCTTTTGCCAGAGTAGTTAGAGCAGCTGAGAAGCTACAGCTCTGTTGGATGCAGGTTTCTCCTTTTCTCATTAGCTTCTTTTAACTAAGCCAGACCAATTTTAACTCACATGGGCTCCTCGGACTTGAGTCCTTCTGATATGCTGGAGGGGTGCAAATGGCAACTTAGCTGGCACTCCAATGACCTTATACTGTCTGGAAGCTGCAGGGACAAGCCCATCAGAAGTTTTT
>NW_007726833.1:609173-610018 GCF_000696425.1 Galeopterus variegatus
AAAAATGAGGGAGAAATAATGCATTTTCCAGACAAACAAAAACCATGGGAGTTCACTACCACATGACCAGCCCTGCAAGAAATTGTCAAGGGAGTGCAGCATCTTGAAACTGAAAAATGATAATCATAAACCAAAATACACTGTAGAACAAAAATGCAAATGAGAAAGAGAAAGAAACTAAATCTTACCACCTGAAAAACCAACAAACATCAAAGACAAACAATAAAATGGGAAGAAAGGAATAAAAGATACTTAAAACATCCAACTAAAATTGATAAAATCCAAAGAGTAAGAAAATGTCTTTCAATAACAACCCTAAATGTAAATGAATTAAACTCCCCACTCAAAATACACAATCTAACTGATTGGAATAAAAAGCTAGACCCAACGATATGCTGTCTTCAAGAGACTCACTTCACCTGTAAAGACACACACAGACTAAGAGTGAAGGGATAGAAAAAGATATACCACACAGATTGAAACCAAAAATAGGCAGGAGTAGCTATTCTTATATCAGATAAAATAGACTTTAAATCAAAAACCATAAAAAGAGNTTTGGAGTCTGATTCGAGTTTGAACCCTGGCTCTGCTACTTGCCTTGGGCAAGTCCCTTCACCTCTGCAAGCAATAAATTCCTCCTGTGTAAAATGAGGAAAACACTTACACCCGATTCATAGGGCTTTTGTGAGGATTAAACCAAATAATGTGTCAAGTCTTTAGTGTGGTTTGTGGTTCATAATAGGTGTTTAATAATGTAGCTATTATTATCGTTGTTGTTGTTATTATTGTTATTATAATATCAAGCTTCCCCTCATTAGAGAGGTTAGACCTAGTTTTTTTTAAAA
>NW_007726833.1:612170-612474 GCF_000696425.1 Galeopterus variegatus
CAATAGAAGCCAAAGACACCATGCAGTCAGCCTGCCTGCCATTCAACTGCACTGACATAAGGACAGTCATCAGCAGAGACAGGAAAAAGAAGAGGAGGTCTCCGTCCTCAAAGCCCACTCCAGAGTAATAGAAGCAACTACTCTACCAGATGACCAGACATCAATGTACAGCTATTAGAAATACAAAAATCCTAGAAAATATAATGCACCAAAAGAGTACAATAATTCTCAAATACCAGACCCTATACAGCAGGAAACCCTGGAAATGACCGAAAAGAAATTCTGAGCAACAATCTTAAAGAAA
>NW_007726833.1:614481-615254 GCF_000696425.1 Galeopterus variegatus
GGAGTAGCTATTCTTATATCAGATAAAATAGACTTTAAATCAAAAACCATAAAAAGAGACAGAGAAGGCCACTATATAATGATAAAGAGATCTATCCAGCAGGAAGGCATAACAATCACAAACATATAGGCACCCAACATCAGAGTATGCAGATATATAAAGCAAACCCTATTAGACCTAAAGAAACAGATAGACCCCAGCACAATAACAGTAGGAGACCTGACCACCCCTCTCTCAGCACTGGACAGATCAGCTAGAAAACAAAACAATAGAGAAACACAAGATTTAAACTACACTTTAGACCAACTGGACCTGGCAAATGTCTCCAGAACATTTCATCCAACAACTACAGAATATACATTCTTCTTACCAGCATGTTGAACATTCTCCAAACAGATCATATGCTAGGTCACACATCGAGTCTCACCAAATTTCTAAAAATTGAAATAATTTCAAGTACCTTTTCAAACTACANGAGATTCACAAACAGATTCAATCCAAAAAAGATCCTCTCTGAGACACATTATGGTCAAACTGGCACAGTTCAAAGACAAAGAGAGAATCATAAAAGCAGCAAGAGAAAAGCATCAAGTCACTGATAAGGGGACCCCTATCAGACTAACAGCAGACTTCTCAACAGAAATTCTACAGGCCAGAAGAAAATGGGATAACATATTTAAAATACTAAAAGAAAGCCAGGAAGACTATATTTAGCAAGACTATACTTCAAAAATGAGGGAGAAATAATGCATTTTCCAGACAAACAAAAACCA
>NW_007726833.1:617318-617742 GCF_000696425.1 Galeopterus variegatus
AAAGTACAACAAAAAGAAAACTTCAGGCTAATATCTCTGATGAACATAGATGCAAAAATCCTCAACAAAACATTAGCCATGAGAATACAGCAATACAACAAAAAATCATACACCATGATCAAGTGGGATTCATCCCAGAGATGCAAGGATGGTTTACATATGCAGGCTAATAAATGTGATACACTACATCAACAATCAAGGGCAAACACCATATGATTAACTCAATAGATGCAGAAAATTATTTGACTAAATCCAACATCCCTTCATGATAAAGACTCTCAGCAAATTAGGTATAGAAGGAAAATACCTCAACATAATAAAAGCCATATATGACAAACCCACCACCAATATCTTCCTGAATGGGGAAAAGTTGGAAGCTTTTACCATAAGAACAGGAAGAAGACAAAGATGTCCACTGTTACCA
>NW_007726833.1:619579-620740 GCF_000696425.1 Galeopterus variegatus
AAAGACTTATAAGAATCAAAACTATAAAACTCCTAAAAGAAAACATAGGGGAAACACTTCATGAAGTAGGACTGGGCAAAGACTTTATAAACAAGACCCCAAAGAAAAAAATAACAAAAAGGAAATCTACAGAGTGGGAGAAAATATTCACAAACTGTTTATCCAACAAGTGATTAATATCCAGAATATACAAGGAACTCAAACAACTTAATAGTAAAAAAAAAAAAAAGTAATCTGATTAAGAAATGGGTAAAGGAGCTGAACAGGCATTTCTCAAAGGGAGAGATACAAATGGCAGACAGACACAAAAAAAATTCTCTACATCACTGTGCATCAGGGAAATGCAAGTCAAAACTACATTGAGATATCATCTCATGCCAGTTAGGCTGGCCAATATCAAAATAACTGAGATTAACAAATGCTGGTTGTGGAGAAAGGGGAACCCTCTTACACTGTCAGTGGGACTGTAAATTAGTACAGCCATTATGGAAAACAGTATGGAGGTTCTTCAAACAACTACAGATACAACTGCTGTATGATTCAGAAATCTCATTGCTGGGTATACTGAAAGGAGTGGAAATCATCATGTTGAAGGAATACCTTCACTCCCACGTTTATTGCAGCTCTATTTATAATAGCTAGGAGTTGGAACCAAACTAAGGTTCATCAACGGATGACTGGATGAGGAAAATGTGGTATATGTGCACAATGGAATACTACTCTGCCATAAAAAGGAATGAAATTCTGCCATTCACAGCAACATGGATGAATTTAGAGAAAATTATGTTCAGTGAAATAAGCCAGGCACAGAAAGAGAAATACCACATGTTCTCACTCATAAGTTGGAGCTGAAAAAAAATAAACGAAAAAGAAAGAAAGATACAACAATCACAATAATTCCTTGAACTTTCAAAAGGAGTGAACANTATACTACAAAGCTATAGTAACCAAAATGCATGGTACTGACATAAAAACAGACACTCAGACCAATGGAACAGAATAGAGAACCAAGAATCCAACCCACATACTTACAGCCAACTGATCTTTGACAAGAGCAACAGGAGCATACATTGGGGAAAGGATGACCTCTTCAATAAGTGGTGTGGGGAAAACTGGACATCATATTTAGGAGAATGAAACTAGACATGATGGAGTTTGGAT
>NW_007726833.1:622687-625289 GCF_000696425.1 Galeopterus variegatus
AGAGCCTACAGGACCCTACCTAAGCAGATTCTGCCTCTTTCTCCCACCTCGCCTTGTACTTTTCTCCCTTTTGCCCTAATTTTTCAACTACAGGGCTTTCTGTCTGTTTCTTAGATAGGCCCATTCTCACACTACTGCCTAAATATTTGCTATTCTTTCTGTCTTGAATACTCTGGCCTAGAGGATATCTTTTTATCCTCCAGATCTCAATTCTTAAAAAGTTCTTTTCTGAGCCCTCTCTCTAAAGCAGCTGCCCTTCCCATGTCCTGTAATTCTTGCACATCATGCTTTTTTTTTTTTTTAACCCAATCCCTTATCGCAGGCTGACATGATCTTGTTTGGTTACTAATTTATTGCTTGTGCCTTTTCTCTTGACGGCAGGGTCTGCCTTAGTTTGACTTCCGTCTCAGAAGCAGAGCCTGAGACAAGGGTTTGGTGCAGGTTTTTTACGTTGGAAGACAGAGCTCCTCTAAGCATTACAGAAATAAATAGGTTTGATATAGGTATCAGAGCTTACACAAATATTGGAGGACATAGGGGAGTAAAGGTCAAAGAGACTGAAGCTGGAAGGTCAGAGAAATAGCCACTGATGACCTCAGCCTGGAGCAAAGCAGTGAAATCATTGGTTCTCAAAAGCTCTCTGGGAAATTGTGTCACATATAGCTTCCATAAGGGGAAATTGTGTCACATATAGCTTACATAACTTCCTGAAAATAATGGCCTCTTGGCCTCTCCTAACTTCTGTCTTTCCAGTCTCACTTAGTTTTCTCTCACTGGCAGATTCTAACCTGTAACCAGGAAGGTAAAATGGGTTGAGAACTGTGTGGAATGGTTCAGTCTAGCCATGCTTGGATCAGAAATGTGGCTGAATAGATATGGGGTGTTTGGCACAAGGATGCTGCCTGTCTTTTCACTCCTCTCCCCCGGACCCTGGAATGGTGCCTGGTGCACCATAGGTGCTCAATAAGTACTTGCTGAGTGACTGATTCACAAAAGGCCTGTAAGTACTATTTGTAGTAAAAGAGTTGTGTCATTCAACTGGGAACCCAGCAGCATACAAGCCACGTTGCTATGGGACCTCTCTAATAGAGGGTACCTCAATATGCGAGGCATTCTCTGTCCCTGATTCCAGACAGCTGGTCTCTACCAGCACCTCAAGGTTCCAGGCCTTAATGGCAGTGCTCAGTGGAAAGTAGTAGAACAAATATGGCTCCCAGCAAGGGGTAGCAGATAGACCCAGAGATATCTGGACAAACTTGTTTATGAGCATGTGTGAGACACCCTTGGGGCCGCCTAGAACTCCCATGGATAGGGGCAGGTGTGAGTGAAACGTCTGCTATGATTGGTGATATAAGTGCATCAGGACCACCGGCTTAGCCAGGGAAAACTCAAGTAATAACAACATCTGCGACAAAATGTGTTGTGAACATAGCACCCAAGGTAGAGCACGTTGCTTAGAAGTTCAGAAACGCCTAGAATAGGTTTGCTACCCATGGGATTCCAGTCACCAGTGAGAAATTGTACTGGCTAGGAGGAGGGAGGAGGGGATGAGTTTGTTTTAACAGTGTTGTTTCTGTGTCTGTTGATAACGTGGCCATACAAGACAGCATGAGTCCAGAGGTCCAGGGCTGGAAGAAATCAAGTGGTGGAAAGATGAGTTATAATTTAAATCAAACAAGTAAACCAAAGCACGAGTGGTGTACAGGGCAGAGCATTAAAAACCCTTTTACCTCTGTGCAGTAAGTATGAGCCTGCTGAGGTCTGGGGATTAGTTGATGAGAGAGATGAGTGCTGTTCCATGAATTCCATAATAGAAATAGATGCTGGACTAGAAGTTATTCAGATGAGATGTTTATAAACATCTGTGTACTGTACAGCTAGTTTAATTCTCAGCTTTTATTTGACTCCTCCTGGGCATGATGATTGATCTTCATAACTTGGAATATGTTAGTTCTATATTCGTTCGTTCAGCAAGTATTTATTGAGACCCTATTATGTGCCAAGCAATGAGCTAAACACTAAGGATGTAGCAGTAAATAAAACAGAGCTTTTATATACATACATATTTTAAATTTTTAAAACTTTTTCGTTACACAAGGTAAACATTTTTTGTGGCCCTTTACCCATTTCTCCCGCAACCCCCTTCACCTCCCCCTTTCCCACCTCTGGTCTCAGTTCTGTTCTCTCCTTTAGAGAGTTCAAGGAATTATTGTGGTGGTTGTATCTTTCTTTCTTTTTTTTGTTTATTTTTTTGGCTCCCACTTATAAGTAAGGACATGTAGTATTTCTCTTTTAAACAGAGCTTATATTACATTTTTATCTAAAAGAAATGAAAGCATACATCCATACAAAGACCTGTATACACATGTTCATAGCAGCTTTATTCATAATACACAAAAACAACCCAAATTTCCATCAACTGGAGAACGGATCAAGTAGCTGTAGTATATTGGGGCCCCACAACTCTTCCTGTCAGCCCACATGCCTCTGATCTCACCTGATGCTCCAGGGGACAGACGGTCTCCTGCAAACTCATGCTTGCTTTGTGTTCACAGCATCTCTCCTTAAGTGTGCACTCCATGCACTCTCATTTTCTGCTCTG
>NW_007726833.1:626660-627276 GCF_000696425.1 Galeopterus variegatus
CTACAGATAAGGTCAGGAAAGATTTCTATGCAGTGGGGACCTCTGAGGAGAAATCTGAACTCTGGCAAAGGAATGAGCCGTGTGACTATTTAGGGAAAGAGAATTTGGGGCTGAGTAAACAATAAGCCTCCTGGAAATGGCAAGGTATTTACTGTAGTTGAAGCTCAGTGAGCAAATGATTAGGGCCTAGAGGTAGCAGGGCAAGATCATGTAGGATCTTGTAGGTCACAGAAAGGACTTTGGACTTCATTCTAAATAGATATACAAACCTGGAAGTTAGGAGAATTGTCAAGGCTAGAGAAATACATTTGGGAGGTGTCAGCAAATGGATGATATTTAAGATCCTGAAATTCAAGATGAGACCATCTAGGAAGGAAGTATAGATGGAGAAGAGAAGAGGTCCAAGGACTCAATGCTAGTTCCTTCCAACATTTTAGAGGTCAGGAAGATGAGGAGTAACCAGCAAAGTATACTGAGAAGAAACATCAGTGAAGGTAGGAGGAGATCCAAGATGGGGTGGTGTTTGTAAGGCCTAGAGAAGAAAACATTTACAGAAGGAGAAATGGTGCTGATGGGTCAAGTTAAGGTGAGGTCTGAAAGTTAGTCTTGGACTTAA
>NW_007726833.1:629033-630507 GCF_000696425.1 Galeopterus variegatus
TGCTTTATTTTGTAGCTAAGCTAGTGCTTAGCCCAGAGGTGTTGGTTACTTGATTGGCAGAGAGAGCAGGACCTTCTTTCCTCAGTCCTTTTTCTAAAATTTCTAAAATGACAGATGTCTGTCCAGATGCACTTCAGCCCTTGTAGCAACTGCCCTTGTAGCAACTGCGCTTCTAAAGATAGCACAACCAAGTCAACCAATTATTTTCAGCACTCAGTCAATGTAAGTCTTCAAGTTGAGGAGATAGGTTCTTCAAATCTACATAGTTATGGACCAAAGGTTAGGCCTTAGTAAAACTGTGAAGCAGTCAATGTTGTTTCTGATGCTTTGCAATCTCACTGTATGCACATTGTAGCACCCAGATCCCTAATCCTAGGGTCTGACCCCTGTGTCATTTTGTTTCATTTCTGCCAAAGCAGAGCTTTTCAAACTTACATCAATTAGAATGACCTGGGGAACTGTGAAAACTGTTAATTCCTGGTCTTCAGCCTAATTAAACCAGAATCATTGGGGCAAGGCCCAACAACCAGCATTTTCAATGCTTGGCAGGCATTTCAGCAGGCCAAGTTTGAGAAGCCTTACCCTAAAGCAGTAGTTGGTAAGGTTGGACCTATCCCAATTGTTTTCATATTTTAGCAGTGACCTCTTTAAGGGGACACCACTCTCAAGTTCAAAAGAGTAGCTCTCTAATGGTGGAATTTAGGGCACCGGTCAGGGTCTTATGAAGCACAGGGCAANAGAGTGAAAGTTGTTTTAGAGACTGAAAGAATAGGTTGACTAGGGAAGTGTAGCAGGACTCTAGAAAGCATTACAGACCTACTTGAAGTTTGTGGTCATGAGTTTAAGGTAAGACCAGTCATCATGGATACGCCTTAGCTCCTTGTGTGGGGGTGACAAGGAAGTAGAGAGGTGCATTTAAACAGCATCTGGCTGTGCAGGTGGGAGAGAGAGGTGACTGAGTTGAGGTGGTTGAAGTGGTGTGAATGGGAGTGGGTATTATGATGGGATCAAAGCAAGGTAAGGAGAGAAGTGAGGCTACAAAGGGGATTAAGGGGCGTGAAAATCCAGTAGCATCAGTGGATCAGAACTTCCAACAAGATCTAAGAATTGGTAGAGTTGGGAGATTAGATAGAGTGATGTGGAAAGGTGGAAGGTTGCAGTTGGAAAGTAGAAAGCTTAAAATTGAGATTCTCTTGGGGATTATGTTGCAGTCATTGGTAATGACAAGATCTAGAGTGTGACCATTGGAGAGAATACTTGAGGTAGGGCAGGAACACAATTATTGGAGGAGAAAGTCAAAGATCTGAGAAGATGGAGAGTTGCAGTTGTGGAGGGAGAAGTGGGACAAGTGCTTAAATCTGAGACATGAGTGAGGGTTGTGTAAGTGACAGCAACAAGGCTTTTTGCATACTTTATCTGTGGTATTCACACTTTTGGTCTGTGTATATGGTTTTTGTTTAACTCCTTCCTATCT
>NW_007726833.1:632394-634026 GCF_000696425.1 Galeopterus variegatus
TGATCTGATTTTTATTCAGATTTGAAAGTCATTCATATCAAATTAAAATTCCTTTGGGCCCTTTAAAATGCCTTGAATTAAAGTTTATGATTTAATAACTAAAGGGTACAGAGGGAATGCGAATTGACTTTCTTAATCTTCAATGATAAGGAAATTTCCAGAAGATTCACAGCCTTTCCAAATTAACATTTTTTCTATTTAACAAACAGGGTGGTGATGGGGGAGGGTCCAGGACTGTGAGCCAAGATACCTGGGTTTTGGTCTAGGCTTTGCTCAAAGTCAGTTAGTGCAAAGAAAAGAACTAGAATACTTGATCGCTGTCCTTGAAAGACTCAGAAAACCAGAGGGCACACATAGAGGGNGGTCCCTGCAATAGCAGCAACAGAGTCACCTGGAAGCTTGTAAGAAATACAGATTCTTGGGCTTCCCTCCAGACCTGTTGAATCAAAAACTCTGGGGGTGGGAGCCAGCCATCTGTGTTTCCATAAACCGTGATTCTGATGCCCGCTCAAGTTTCAGAATTGCTGTTCTTCCAACCTATGAGCCCAAGCCATGGGATGCCCCTTCCCACATGCCTGAGCTCAACGTAGGTTGATCTCACTCACTCTATAGATTTGATGGCTCCCTAATTCTGGTACTCGGAGCTGTTCTAAGTGCAAAAGCTACCTGTCTTATTACCATGCCAGGCCATGTGAAAGCAATGGCATCTGTGTTTTCTCTGACACCTCTCTGAGAGGTAGTGCATAGGTAATAGCTCTTCCTCTCCCCCAAATACCCTAAAGCCCCCTGGTGTGGTCACCCCATGTTTACTTTCAAAGCAGGTCTAGGGTAATACACTCTGATATGTCTATACAGCAAACCATTTGTTTTGACAAGGGAGAGTTGCCTTCTGACAAGCTTCATGAACACTCCCCTGTTGGTTTGGATTTCAATGCCAAAAGCCATAGGCTAATGCCTCCAAGGTATTGCCTGGCCTACCTCATCACAGCTGTCTTTTTCTTAAAGAATGTCACTAATTTAAACAGACACTTAAGTAACATCAAAGTAGGAGTGTCCATCTTATGCAAAGTCATATACAAATTATTTAGAATTACTTCCCTCACTGCNCATCAAACTGCTCTTGGTCCCAAAGGTGTGGGAAGTCTCATTCATCCGCTGACCCGAGCTAGAGGGACCTCTGCCCTGGGTCCGGGGCCTTCAGACCCCTGCTACTGGAAGTGCGGCCATGCAGCAGCAGCAGCAGCATCACCTGGGAGCTTGTTAGAAAAGCAGACTCTTGAACACCACCCCAGATTTAAGGAATCAGAACCTGCACTGTAACAAGATCCCTGGAGGATTTGTGCACATGCTGAAGTCTGAAAGGTACTCTTTTAGAGGCCCTCTTCTTTTCCATCAAACAAGATCTGAAGGGTCAAGGCAATGTGCCCACTCTCGAACTTGCCCACCTTCTAGAACATCTCTAGGCTCCTCAACCCCTAAATTCCATGCCCCAAAGTCCTGAGCCTGCTTCTGGGGCCTACACTGGACTGACTGTACAGCCAGTGCACATTCCCCTAGGCCTGAAGGGTGGCCAAGCAGGGCTACTTGGAGGGCAGAAGCAGGGAGGTCTGTGGAAGAAGCTTGGCGAGGTGG
>NW_007726833.1:635812-636204 GCF_000696425.1 Galeopterus variegatus
CAAGGCCCAGGGATCTGCGTTTTTAAGAAACACCTTGGTGATTCTGATGCTGGCGGTTGGTGGGCCACACTTGGAGAAATCTTAGTATGGAAGGTAGATAGCTTCAAAATCCCTATATGGCCTAGTTCCATTTATAGCTCAGGTCATGACTGCCAATTAGCTGGAGAGACACTGGTGACTCACAAGTGGCTTGGAGCTCATGAAATCTCCTGCATTCAATTTAACTAATATTTATTAGGCATCAGCTCTTCATGGAGGAATGTAATGGGCACTAGGAACCCACCAATGTATAAGACACGGCTCCAGTCATAAGAAGCTTGGAGTCCTTTTCTGTCTATTTACACTAAGCTAGGACTATCATTAATATGACTTAGGAATATCTATTTTGTTTC
>NW_007726833.1:638289-639215 GCF_000696425.1 Galeopterus variegatus
AGCTCCCTACACACAGCCTGTGACTGTCTGAGGGGTGCATGGCACCACAAGCAGCCTTTTACAGTTCATACTGCCAGCAAGGCAGCCAAGAGGGTGGTTTAGGAGGTTGAGAAAAGGTGCAAAGACAGCAGGGTGAGCCAGCTGTCCCGTCTCTCCTCCTTTTCCTGCTCCTGGTGACTTGCGTCTTCTCCCAGACAGCTGCCATTCTGGTCTCCCAGCCACTCTCAGGAGTAGAAGTACTGGCTTTGGGCAAGGGCAACATGTCAGAGGTGAAGGGAAATGAAGTGAAAATGATGCTGGGACTAAGTGTCACTTTCTAAAGAAGTAACCCAACAATGTGGCATGTGGGTGGGGGAAGGGCGGGAGTTAGAGGTGGGAGCTAGGGGTGGGACAGAGGGCCCAATTTAAGGTCAATGAAAATCCAACATTTCCTCCCTCAACTTTATATTCTCTTGTTTTCCAAGGCTATGTATTATCTCTACACACACACACACACACACACACACACACACACANCTCTCCATATTGCCCCTTGTTGATAGCTATCCAGACCCTGCTTAAATGCTTCCAGTGATAGGGCTCACTCTCTTATGAGGTTTCCCATTAAAGTCCACTGTATAAATATCCCAGATACTCACCTGTATGTAATAGGTTTAATGTAGTGAACTCAGCCAAACCCCTCTGAAGGCCACAGACTTGAACCAAGATGGCTTTGGCCTTTAAGATAAAATTATGAACCCAGTCATATTCCAGGTCTGCCAGTCTCTGGCTTCGGATACTTGGTAATTCTTGGAGATCCTGATGCTAGGGCCTTTGTATATTTAATGTGAACAATTCCATTGTGTTTCAAATTCTCTTACGACCACCATTGCTTCTTGTCTTTACTGAAAGTGGTGTACTCCTGGTGTTGTTTTGTGTGTGTGTGT
>NW_007726833.1:641275-641664 GCF_000696425.1 Galeopterus variegatus
TAGACACTATCTAGCTACTTAACATGTATTAACTCATTTGTTCCTCACAACAACCTCATGAAGTTAAAACAATTATTATCAATCATCATCTCCTTTTACAGATGAGGGAAGCAAGGCTCAGAGAGGTTAAACAACTTGCTTAAGATCAGAGATAGTAAGGGACAGAGCTGTAATTTAAACCCTGGTAGCTCTTAGCTCTCACATTATAGTGTCTCCAATGTATGAAATGAATGCACAGAAATGGCAATAACCTGGTATCCCTAAGGACAGAAATATGGCTGAGGGAGTAGCTAAGCCATTCTGTAGAGCTGGCAGCCTCAAGGACCTAGATGAAGGACAGAGGAACAAGAAAAGGAAATGTCGCTTCTTCATGACAGAGGTAAAAAAAA
>NW_007726833.1:643568-644849 GCF_000696425.1 Galeopterus variegatus
TAGTATTTTGCCATTCATTGTTTTGTTCATTAAATTGTTAAACAAATATGTTGAGTGCTTGCTACATGGCAGGCCTGTTCCAGTTGTTGGGAACACAGAGGTGAACTAGACAGATTTGGTTCCTACTGTTAATGCATTGGCATTCTATGCAGCACAGGGAGGCAGACAACACACACGTGTAGAGACTGGGAAATCCCAGGATACTGTGATAGAAATTGATGGGGTGGAGCTACTTTAGGTGGTGGCCAGAAAAGACCTCTATGAGAGGTGGCATTTAAGCTGGTACTTCAGTACCAAGAAGATATTGTTGAACTATTTGAAAAGTTCTGGAAAAAGAGAATCCAGGCTGGGAGTACAGCTACCAGAAAGGTCCTAAGGTGGTCTAGAGCTTGGCATGTTTGAGGATTAGAAGGATAGCCAGTATGACTGGAGAACAGTGAGCCAGGGGGAGGGGGTGTGCATCGAAGATGAGGTTGGAGAGGTCGGCAGGGGTCAGCTCATCCAGGACGTTCTATTACACACATACTCCACCTTTACTTATATCAACGGTTGTATCATGAGGAAAAAGCTCGAGAAGTGTCCTGAATACTAGCAGCTGTGGGTGGGGAGCACTGGGTGGCAGGGACACTGAGAAGCTGGCATGTTTTTCTGAATGATGGCCTCTGGTGCTAAAGAACATCCAAGCTTTGTTGGAAGAGCATGGCCCTGGCACAGAGCTTTGTCCTGTTCCAAGTGGGTCCTTCACAGGCGATTGAAACTTCTGGAGAATGGGGTCTCTGTCTAATTCACTGCCTTGTCCTCAGCACTTAGGACAATGCTTGACACATAGTAGGTGTTCAATAAATGCCTGTCATGCTAACAAATTAATGCATGGCCACCCTCCCAGGCCTATCAGCAAAGGACAGAGGTAATTTCTGTCAAATGACTATTGCACGTTCACGTTTTCTCAAATGTGACTCTCATGCTATCAGAGGAGAAAGGCGTTTCATGTGGTGAAGGAGAGAGCAGTTCTTTCAGCTCCTCTTTGGTGCAGTCACAAACAGTCTCTCAGAGGCCATTATGTATTTTACATGGTCTTTTTTATTTTTAATGAAATGGCAAGGCGACTCACAGCTGCTTTTTGCAATGAAAAAAGCTAACACATTGCGCTTGCCAGAAACAGATGTTGAAGAGGTCTAGAAATCTGACTTTTCCACATCAGGAACCCTGTTGTGTATTGAAATAAATTGATCGGGCTATTGGGAGCTAGATTGTTGGTTTCTTTGAGGTTGTTTATTGCCT
>NW_007726833.1:645081-645538 GCF_000696425.1 Galeopterus variegatus
TGGCCTAGGCCTGGTGCTTTGGGATATGGAAAACATTCTAGAAATCAGTGTAGGGCAGAATATGAGGAATAAGGAAAGGTCTCTGGAAGATCAATTAAATACCTCACTAAGGAATCTGAACTCACAAGTGTGGTCACTGGGTAAAAGAACTGCTTTAGTTTTCATTGAAATAATTTTTTGTGTGAAAAAAGATAGCCTGTTTATGTGGGGAGGTTTTCTTTCTCTTTGAATAAAATTGTCCTTTAACATTTCTTGAGCTTTTTATTGAAGTATAGTGTCTGTACAGGAAGTGCACAGATCTTACGTGTACAATTCGATGGATTTTCATAGCCAACACACCCACAAACCAGTATCCAGATCATGTAACAACATGACCGGCACTTTGGAAGACCCCCATTTGCCCCCTGCCAATTACCACCCTTACTAAGGGTGACCACTATCTTGTTTTCTAACACAA
>NW_007726833.1:647525-648369 GCF_000696425.1 Galeopterus variegatus
TAGAAGCCGTGCCTGAGATGAAGATTCTTGTTCAAGTTCAATTGAAAGAGTGCTCTCAGGAGAGGGGTGGGAAGCAGGACAGGGTGGGGGAAGGAGCTAAGCAAAGATGTGGTCCAGCTGGAGTCCTGTTTTAGCCTGATCCCATGATGGATCTTGGAACATGGACAACACCAGAGTTGTCCCACCTTGAAGCAAGGACATAAATACCTTCACATTGGTCAGTCATTGGCTGTGGGCTGCCAGGAGTGGGGCGCTCTTGGACAGGGGACTCTATTTCTGTTAGCTGAGGACAATCCTCCAGAGAAGACTATAGCTGTGAACTCTTAGCAGCCAACAGCTCACAGCAGCTGGGAGCTGGTGCACCTGCTGAAAAGGGGATCTGGGCAGGGCACCAATACTGTCTGTTTTCCCTAGNTTTGCCCCCTGCCAATTACCACCCTTACTAAGGGTGACCACTATCTTGTTTTCTAACACAATAGATTAGTTTTGTCGGTTTTTGAACTTAATATAAATGGAATTATGTAGCATGCAATCTTTTGTGTCCAGCTTCTTTCATTCAACATCATGTTTGTGAAATTCATCCATATATTGTGAATAGTTGTAGTTCAGTTATTCTCAGTGTCATAGAACTATCCATCATGTGCATATACCAGTTTATTCTTTCTACTTTTAATGGGCATTTGGATAATTTCCAGTTTTTTCTTTTTGACTCTTATAGCTAATGCCGCTTTAGACATTTCTTTTGGTGAACCGATGTACCCATTTCTGTTGGGTATATTCCTAGGAGTGGAATTGCCAGGTCATAGGTTTGTGTATATTCCACTTTAGGAGATTCTGCCAAACA
>NW_007726833.1:650444-651601 GCF_000696425.1 Galeopterus variegatus
TCACTCATTCATTCTTTCAACTGTTATTCAGCAAGTATCTTCTGTGTGCCAGTTTCTGTCTTCCATGCTGTGCCTATTGAGGAAATCAGCTACAAAATAATAACCATAATTGGGATGATGGTTATAAAAGGCCAAACCGAGCAGGAACTGGGAGGTCTAGCACATTGCTCATTGTGATCAGGAGTGGTGTTGGGAAGCTTTTCTAGCATTGAGACTACTATTTCTGACACACATGAAAGCTTGTGGACCCTACAGAAGGCCAAAGCCAAAAAGCTAAAGAAAATTAGATTTTGTGTCCTAGTGCTTTGGATGTAGTGAATGACTGCACGAATGCCTGCGAGTTCATTTGCATTTATTTGACAGACATTTGAACACCTTCTGGACACAACAACTGCAAGTAGTTACATTTTTGTATTCTGTATCTATTCTCCCTGGGGAGCTCTGCTCAGATATACCTGAAGANGCTGGTGCACCTGCCGAAAAGGGGATCTGGGCAGGGCACCAATACTGTCTGTTTTCCCTAGTCAGGCTTTTATTTGTCGTCACATCAGAAGAGCTGCAAGACTAATGATAAAGTCTTTTAGAGGTAAGGCAGGTAGCTTCCCGGGCATTCCTTGTCAGAAACAGGAATATCCACTTGCATGCATGAGCTGTAGAAGTCTGTACCTGCAGATGAATGATGAGCTTATGAGTGTTCACACTCCCACACTAGCAGTTGCCTTGGTACAGGCTTAAAGCATTAAGGCTTTTGGAATCACATCCCTTTCTCTCCAGTGGCCGCTTCCTTAGCCCTGCTTTTTGGGATACTTACCTTTCTAGATCACCACTTTTAATCTTTTGGCTGACTATTCCTGTGGGAGAAATGAAAAGAAATGTACAGAAGGCATCATCTATTTGAGGCTCACTGGATCCTTGGTCTGCTTGACAGCAAAATGTTGTCACACTGAGAGCTTAATCACCATTTAGGTCATTAGCCCCTCTCTTTGGGAGATGGAAGCAAGTGATCTCTGCCAGATGCATGTTTGGTTTCTAGGAGGTGGTTCTGCCAGCTGTGACTCTCTTAGTAGCCAGACCTCCACTCACACAGGACAAAGCGACGTTAAAGCAAGATGAGTCACTGTGTGGACAAATAAGAAGCTGCTTACTTTACTGTTTCT
>NW_007726833.1:653512-654185 GCF_000696425.1 Galeopterus variegatus
TGTGATACTTTAGTACATGTACACAGTGTGTAATGATCAAATCAGGGTAATTGGGATATTCATCATCTTAAATAATTATCATTTCTTTGTGTTGGAACATTCTAAATCTTCTCTTCTAGGTATTTTGGAACATACAATTAATTATTGTTAACTATAGCCTGCCTACTGTGCTATAGAACACTAGAACTTATTTCTCCTATCTAACTATTTTTGTACCCATTAATCAACCTCTCCCTATCTCCCCTCTCCTCCGTCCCCTTCCCAGCCTCTAGAAACCACTATTCTACTCTTTACTTCTATGAGATCAACTTTTTTAGCTTCCACGTATGAAAACATGTAGTATTTGTTTTTCTGTGGCTGGCTTATTTCACTTAAAGTAATATCCTCCAGAGTTATCCATGTTGCTGCAAATGACAGGATTTCATTGTTTTTGTTTTTGTTTTTAATTGCTGAGTAGTATTCCATTGTGTATATTTACCACATTTTAAAAATCTATTCATTTGTTGTTGGACTCAGATTGATTCTATATCTTCACTATTGTGAACAGTGCTGCAATAAATATGGGAGTGCAGATGTCTTTTCAACATACTGATATCCTTTCTTCTGGATATATACCCAGGAATTGGATTGCCGGATTACATGGTATTTCCATTTTTAGTTTTTTAATTAATTT
>NW_007726833.1:656037-656575 GCF_000696425.1 Galeopterus variegatus
GCTGGCTCCCTATGCACTCCCCAACTGGTCTTCTTACAAGTTTTCTGAACCAGAGCACAGTCATACTTCCCACAAACCTGCTAAGGGCTTCTTGTGACAGAGGATACTTGAGGAGCACTTGGTCAGGGTCTGGGTTTAAGTCATAGCTGTGCCTCAAGCTAGGTAAAACTGTCTTGGTCTTGCACACTTTATTAAGTCTTTCAAAGAACCAGCTTCTGACTTTGTTGAGTTTCTGTATTGTATGTTTTTTTAAAAAGTAATTTATTTAATTTTATTGGTTATGAATATTCATGGGGTACAAANACATATGGTATTTATCCCTCTGTACTTTGCTTATGTCACATAAGTTTCTCCAATCTCAATCATGTTGTTGCAAATGGGCAAATTTCATTCTTTTTTATGGCAGAGTAGTATTCCATAGTGTGTATATACTACATTTTCCTTCTCCAATCATCCATCAATGGGCATTTAGGTTGGTTCCATATCTTGGCTATTGTGAACAAAGCTGCAATGAACATGGGAGTGCAGGTATCCCTTC
>NW_007726833.1:656881-657546 GCF_000696425.1 Galeopterus variegatus
GGTAGATCTATCTGCAACTGTTTGAGGAATCTCCAAACCATTTTCCATAGGGGTTGCACCACTAATTTACAGTCACACCAACAGTGTAGGAGTGTTCCCTTCTCTCCATATCTTTGCCAGCATTTGTTATTCTCTGGCATTTTGATTATAGCCAGTCTAACTGGGGTGAGACAATATCTCAATGTGGTTTTAATTTGCATTTCCCTGATGACTAGTCATGTTGAGCATTTTTTCTTGTACTTCTTGGCCATTTGTATCTCTTCCTTTGAAAAATGTCTATTCAAGTTCCTTTGCCCATTTTTTAATTGGATTATTTGGTTTTTTACTGTGTAATTGCTTAAGTTCCTTATATACTATGGATATTAATCCCTTGTTGAATGCATAGTTAGCAAAAATTTTCTCCCATTGTGTAGGTTGTTGTTTCACTCTGTTGATTCCNTTCCATATCTTGGCTATTGTGAACAAAGCTGCAATGAACATGGGAGTGCAGGTATCCCTTCGACATGGTGATTTCCATTCCTTTAGGTATACACCCAGAGGTGAGATTGCGGGATTGTATGGAATATCAATCTGTAGTTGTTTGAGAAAACTCCATACTGTTTTCTATAGTGGTTGTACTAATTTACAGTCACACCAACAGTGTAGGAGTGTTCCCTTCTCTCCAT
>NW_007726834.1:0-2943 GCF_000696425.1 Galeopterus variegatus
TCCTGGGTGGGCTTCCCTCCCTGTCCACCTAGAGAACTCCTGTGCATCCTTCAAGTCCCACCTCAAATGTCACCTCCCGGGTGAACTCTTCTCCCGCCTTACCAAACAGAAGTGATCGCTCCTCTCTCTGCATCCAAAGGCAGAACAGTGGGGTGGAAGGACAGGGTTGGCCCCAAATATCTTTCTAGGGACTTGTGGGCTGTAACCCTCCATCTGTAAGGAGAAGCCAGGGGACTTCCTTGGAAACCGAGATTACATCGCAAGCACTTTGGGTTAATTTATACTTTGTGTTTATTTTGGGGGGAAGAGCATGGGCCCTGGAGTCAGACAATGCTGCGTCCACCTTTTTCTTTTCTTTTCTTTTCTTTTTTTCTTCTGACCGGTAAGGGGATCGCAACCCTCCACACGGTGTGGTCTGCACCACGCTCAGCCATTGAGCGCACCAGCCATCCCTATATAGGATCCAAACCCACGGCCTCGGTGCTACCAGCGCCGCACTCTCCCAAGTGAGCCACGGGGCCGGCCCCACCCTTTTCTGCTGTGCACCTTTGGGAGACTGTTGCAGCCTCTCGGGGCCTTGATTTCCTTGTCTGTACCATGGGCTCACTCTGGGGGATTATGAAGACCCAATTAGAGCTTGAACATTTGTGACCTAAATTCTCATTTCACTGAATAGTAAAGTCTAATTTGGCTCAAAGGATTTTTGCTCACTTCTCTGTCTCCCCACTGGACTGGAAATTCCTTGAGAGCAAGGGCTATGTCTCTTTTTACCTACAAAATGGGATAATAATAGAACAGAACTCATGCTTACAGTGAGGATTAGAGTTATTTCATATAATATGCTTAGAAGAGCTCCCTGGCACTACCTCAGTGTTTGCTGTTATCATTACTTTTATATACTCTGTCTTTTAATTCATATGGCAACTTCATGTTGTTCGAGATATTGTTATCCCACTTTACAGATGGGTAAATCAAGGCTCTAAGGGCTTTCTTGTCAAGGTTGCACAGTAAGTAAGTACTAGAACCCAGATCTGGACCTGGATCAGGCAGTGTCTTAACCACTAGACCACTCTGTCGTCCGGTCATGAGTCAGGATGTGATAATTCTAGGCAAACTAGTCAAATGTCCAGCCCAGGACTTCCTGATATGGCCTATTTGTACGTGTCTGTGCCACTCACTGTGTCTCTATAGCACACAGGCCTGTACTCCACCTGGATTCAGCAACTGATGACAACATGGGACATCTTGAGAAGGAGCTGCCCCTTGGCCCAATCCCCATGGCTAACAGAGGTTCATTAGTGCCACCCTGAGAACAGAATTCCACATGGGGAGGGGAGAAAGGGCGAGGGCCTGGGAGGTGGGGTCTTTGTCCACACTGGCCCAGGGTGCTGGTCGTTCAGCCCCTCCCAACACATCCATTCAACATCCCAGTCCACAGCGCCTGGCTGGAGAGACACTTTCCACACCACACGCCATACAGTGAGTGCCAGACACTTCTCCTGGGAAGCTTGCCCTGGAATGTGCTTCCTGCAGCCCCACCGGCCAGGCCCCATTCCCGCCACCCACCTACTACAGACCTTGGGCCAATAGCCTAATGGGGGCCCTCGGTCCTGCTGGGGAGAACCATGGGGGCAGCAGAGGGCCACAGAGGCAGAGGCACATGCATTTTCCCTGTGGCATCTGGACAACAGCCAGGACAGAGAGTGGCTTCTCCAAATCATAAAAGTCTGGGCCTGCCTGGCCCCCCAGTCAGTGGGAGTCCCCTTTTCCTAACCCTGTTGGGGGCTTGGCCATCAGGTGGCAGGAGTTCCCGGATGTTCTCCTGGGGGCCTGGCCCCACCTGTGTGCCCAGTCTGCTCCAGACAGGGTAACCTGGATGGCCAGAATCCCAGGAGGGACAAACTGGGCATCTGAGAGGCGGCAGAGCTTCCTCTCATATTGCCACAAAACACACGCCCAGGAGGCTGCCAGGCCTGGGATGGCAGAGCCAAGGAGGCACGAAAATAGGGAAGGAGGAACTTTCTTGGGATGAGATGAAGCAAGACACGGGAATGAGAGGCCTGCAGCTGGCACTGATCCTGCCCACAGATGTCCCCGCTGGGGCCCAGCCAGCTCCGGGCCTGGAGAGAGTTATAAGGAGGAGCACGGAGGTGCAGATTAGGGTACCAGAAATGGGGAGACCTGGGAGATCCTGTGACAGAAGCTGCAGTTGCAAAGGGGAGGGCTGTGCAGGGATGTTCTAGCGTTGGGTTCGCCTGCCCGAGGGCAGAGGGAGGTAAGTCCTGGGCATACCCCAGGAGGCTGGCCACTCTCTCAGCCCCCTTACCACTTCCAGAGTTCTTGGGGAGGGTCTGTTGGATGCCTCCCAATTCAGTTGCTCCCACCTGCCCCCTAGGACCTGTGGCTCCCACCCCAGCTGTTCCTGACTCCCGAGAGGAGAGCGACGAGGGCTGTAAGGGGGGTTAGAGGACAGCGAATATCTACTTGGAGACGGCCAGGCTTGGGCAGGAGAGCCACTAGGACCCCGGGATCGTGGCTGACTCCCCCTCTTCCGGCTCCTTCTACACCAGCTCCCCTCTCCTCTGAAAACAGCCCTCGTTGCTTTTAACGGCAGCGCGAGCGATTCGAGTTGGACACCGAGAACGGGCGCCAGGAGTCAAGAACGGCGGTGCTGCAAAGAGGAGCAGCGTCCCCTGCCCGGGGGCAGGCACCCGGCTGTGAAACTCCGCCCAGAGCCGAGGCAGGGGCATGGAAGGAACGACTTCCTGAGCAGCCTCCAGATCCAGCCTGACCTTTCTGGCCCGGGCCTGGAGAACCGGACCCCCGAGGCCTGTGGATACTCCGGCGTGACCAGTGCAGAGAAAGCTCCGAGGACGCGGAGGCAGCGGACGTCTGGGGCGCC
The DNA here is from genome assembly GCF_000696425.1 of Galeopterus variegatus. Classification (NCBI taxonomy): domain Eukaryota; kingdom Metazoa; phylum Chordata; class Mammalia; order Dermoptera; family Cynocephalidae; genus Galeopterus; species Galeopterus variegatus. Next base: position 2,903 of record NW_007726834.1, read on the forward strand.
CCCAGCGGCGGCGGTCGTCTCTGCAGCGCTGAGCCCGCTCA
>NW_007726834.1:3927-6041 GCF_000696425.1 Galeopterus variegatus
ATGGCCCGGGACTTCCTAGTCACTCCCACCAGCCATACTCCCCACCAACCATTTCAAATAAACCTACGTCGAGCCGACTGCACAATCAAGCTTCTAGACAGGCCCCCCAGCACTTATCTCTGCCTCCCACCCCGTCCACCCAGCTGTGGACCCCACAATCTAACAACTCTAGAACCTTCCTGTCTCCCCACCAACCCCCTCCTCTCTCAGCACACCCTGCAGCCCTCTTTGCTCCACTCCAATCCCTTGGCCTCAGGAGACTACCTGTGCTTCCCGACTCACCAATTTCTCATGTAAAGTCTTCTGCTTCTTTCTTATTTTGTCCCCAGGAAATGAAAACTTTAATTCATTTCTTTTCTTTTTTTATTAACTTTATTGGATTTTCTTTTTGATTACAAGCCATAGTACTACATGTTCTTTGTAACAGCTTCAACAAACCAGAGGTATCTAAAGAAAAAGTTGGTAATCTCCTCTCTCCCTTTCCAGCCGTACACCCCTGAGCTCACTAACATGGCAGAAGCAGTGTTGTTCTGCCTTGGGATTCTCTAAGGGTGTTAGCTCAAGCAGTAAGAAGTGTGGAGACCTATTACGCATTGGGCCCTGAGCTAAGCCTGGGCTACAGCAGCAAATAAGTCAACAGCCAAGGTGCCCACTGCTCTCATGGGGCTTAGATTCTAGTGGGAAGAGGAGAATATTTCAAGTAGTGATGAATTTTCAAGGGGGGGGGGAAATGGAGGGTTGGTGGGCTGGGAGTGATGTGGCCTTGGGCAGGGACCAGGCTGCTGCAGGTGGGATTGCCAGGGAAAGGCTCTCTGAGGAGGGACACTTGAGTGGAGCTCCAACAGAGGGCACTATAGGCCACCAGAAGGAGTCTGAACATTATTTTAAGGGCATCAGAAAGCTACTGAGGGCAGGGATGGAATCTGATCTGATGTGTGTTGTCCAAGGACGTCCCGGGTGTCTGCTGGGTGGAGAACAGACTGAGAGTGGGGCAGTGTGGCTGCCACGACACAAACTGATGGATAGATAGATAGATGAAGCTAGAGATAGACAGCGAGAGGAGGGGTGGAGAGAGAGAGATTCCTTCCTTTTAAATAGAATGGGCTTGGATGACACACGTTGCTCTTTTTTCCTTCTGGTGCTTCCAGGTCAGAACTTGCAGCTCCAGTGCCAAAGGGGCAGCAGTTCACACTCCCCTGGCTGTTCTCCAGTCTTTTAATTTTTCCAATCCAAAGGGTAAAAAAAAAAAAAAAACACCACGGGCCGGCCCGGNGGGTTGCGATCCATTGCCGGACACGGAAAAAGACAAAAGACAAAAAAAAAAAAAAAAATACATCACAATGATTTGGGCAACGCAAATAAAGTAGTATTGGATTATAACCCAAATTATGAAATAAATATTCATGAGCTCATACTGAGATGCATAAAGGATTGAATAAGTTAATAAGTGGGGAAGAAGAGACAAATCTCTTGTGCAGAATTTCAAAGAAGTTACATAGATTCTTCACCCTGAAACAGGGGGGACGCAACTCCCCGCTCCCTAACCGCGGGCTGTGCGTAACCACCTTCTTAAGAGTTCTGTATGGAAGGAGGCAGAGTAACCCCAGGTGGAGACACCTGACAAACGCCACCTCGGCCAGGCGCTCAAGGTCAACAGCAACAGTCATAAGTCATGTGGGTAGTATGTCCCCTGGATTTGATGTGGTGAAATGGCCCTTTACCTCTGTGGTTTTGCTCCCCAAACCCATAGCCCCAGTCTACGAGAAAAACATTCCAACAGAGCATCCTCCTGTACCGGACCCGGACTCCCCACACCGTCAAGGTCCTCAACAACGAGGGAAGTCTGGGAAAGTGTCCCAGCCAAGAGGCACCTCAGGAGAAATGATGACGAAGTGTAACGAGGTATCCTGGGATGAATCTTGGAACAGAAAAAGGACACTAGGTAAAAACTAAGAAATTTTGAATAAATTATGGACTTGAGTTAATAATAATATATCGATATCGATTCATTAACTATAACAAATGTACCATACTGTATTAGTCCGTTTTTGTGGCTTATAACAAAATACTTGAAACTGGGTGATTTATAAAGAAAATGAAATTTATTGCTTACA
>NW_007726834.1:7111-15945 GCF_000696425.1 Galeopterus variegatus
GAGAGAGAGAGAGAGACTCTCCTCTTTTAAAGCCCTCAGAGCCACGCCCCTGACCACCATTATTAATCCACTCACTACTGCAGGGTCCTACAATCCAGTCTCTTCAAGGCTCCACCTTACAATTACCATAATAGGATTTCCCACCCTTTTAACAGTCACAGTGGGGGCTAAGTTTCTAATACATAAAACTTGGGGGACACAATTCAAGCTTCAGGGAGTTTTGGGGGGACACAATTCAATCCACTACACATACTAATGTAAGTTGTTAATAATAGGGGTAACGGGGGGTGAGAAAAATATGGGAACTCTCCATACTGTGTTCAGTTTTGTTTTTGTAAATGTAAAACCATCCTAAAAAATAAAGTCTATTAATTGTAAAAAACACACATCACATTGTTGTTTTAAATTGTATTTGCCCGACTCCTACTAAGGCTGAATCTCTTTAAACATATATGTTCTTCTGTAACTGCTTGTTTATACCTCTGCCTATTTTTTATTTTTTTGCCTTTTTCTTATTGGTTTACAGTTTTTTCATAGAAAGGATGTTAACCCTTTGTCTGTTACAAGTGTTGCAAACATTTTTTTCAGTAAATTGTTTATCTTTTTATTCTGTTTGTGAAAACTATGTCACTTGGAAATAACTTTTTGATAACCAAACTTCCCTTTCTTTTTCTTTTTTATGGCTTCTCGGTTTCCCATCTTACTTAAGAAGAGCTTCCTCATCCCCAAGCTTAAAGAATTAGTTTTCTAAGTTGTCTTCTAATATTTTTTAGTTTCTCCTAATATACTTAGTCTTCTACTTTAAATCTTTACTCCATCTGGGATCTATTTTGTAGGTGGTATCTGATGGGAGGGGAGGATTTGGCTTTATTTTCTTCCAGATGGATCACCGATATGGCAATGTCATTTATTAAGTAAATTGACTTTCCCCCTAAACTGACATTTTCCCTTTAACAGATAATAAATTCCCATATCGATCCTTGGATCTGCTTCCGGCAGGAGACCATCTTCCCCACTTCTCCATGCTGTTATCGACATCCAGCTCAAAAGTCCATACGCCCCTTCTCCTTAAAGGCTGTATCCACCTGTCCCCAGTCCTCCCATCTGGAGTCAGCCTTCTTCCCTCCTGGCCTCCTGTGGAGTTCATTCATTGCACACACATTTATTGAGCTCCTCCTGGCTGTCAAGTGCTGGACCAGAGAAGACTGTCCCTGTCTTCTAGGAGCCCACAGTCTGGGATGAGGGACCAGTATGAGGGAAGGGAAGAGAACAAAATATAATTATGCTTGAGGACAGGTGACTCTGGAGCTACAGGGGTGAGAGAGGTGTCAATTCCATTTCAGAAAAGCTTCCAGCAGGAAGTGATGCCTGAGCTAGGTTAAGCCTCCAGTGGTGAGTAGGTGTTTGCCAGACAGCCAAGAAGGAAGGGGAGGTTGGAAGGTGGAGGGGACGGCGAGTACAAAGAAAGCCTGGTGCATTTGGGGAGCTGCAAATGGCTCGGAGGTCACAGCAGTGGGAGTGGGGCTAGGAGGCATGCTGAAGAATCCGGAGCGCCTCCTGAGAAGCGGCGTGTTGCAGTGAATACGCCCACACTCGTCCTTCCACATCTGCACTCCACCTCTGCTATCGTGCCTTAGCACTTTTCTTTCAATTAATTACTTATTTTCCTAAAATACATTTATTTGAAAGGGACACTTTGTATCACTTCCATAAATGGAAAGCCAGTATTCCTTGCCATAAATAAAATAGAAGAAAAACCTTAAAACAAATATATTTCTATGATGATTTACAATGTTCATCCAGGGCTGGCCGGTTAGCTCAGTTGGTTAGACAGGTGTTGTAACACCAAGGTCAAGGGTTTAGATCCCTGTATCAGCCAGCCAAAAAAAACAAACAAAAAGGTAAGGGAGAAAACTAGGGGGGTCTTCCTCCTGACTCCCTGTATCCCTGCTGGCTACCACCCGTAGCCCTGCCCCTTCTTCAGTGCCCCTCGCCTCCTTCCACCCTGACCTCTGATTTGGAATCAGAAAATTTTAAATTTTTCCATCTCCCCAATAGAAGCCCAGGTCAGTACTGCTCTGGGAAGTCCTTCTACCTCCCGGACCCCCCTGACAGTGTCTGACACACACACGCTTCTTAGTAGGGGTGTCCTAGAAATGAGGTGCGCTGGTCCAGTGGAGGGCGCGGCTATCCTCCCGTTCGCCGCCAGGTGTCACCACTGGCCTGGAAATGGAAGGCCCAGGCATGCGGCTCTGGACATCCAAGGGACGGTCAGCCCTGCGACAGGCTGAAGCTCCTGGGCAGGCCGGGACGGGGTGGCCAGGGACGCTCCCAGATGCAAGTCTCGACTTCTGGAAGTGGCTGCCACTTGGCGCTCTGTCCCCCAAATCCATGGGGGGTCCAGAGGGACGTGCGACCCTGTATTCGGGCCGGCGTGATTTCGACTCAGGAGGCAAACCTGAGAGCCAAGGTTGAGGGAGAGTGTGCAGATCCTGGGGCACCCTTCCTCCACACCCACCCTGCGCCCCTTCCGTGCAAAGGGAGAGGGAACTTCTCGCCGCACACGTTATACTGACACGTCTTACACGGAAAGAACCCGAGGCTCAGTTTCCTGCCCCAGGTTGCACCAACCCCCGTCTCCCTCCAGTCGAGGTTTTGCTCACTGACAGGACTGCCTGCCTACAAGTTCCTAGCACGACAGCGACACTTGGAAATCTGTGGTTGAATGAGTAAATGAATGCGAATATACAGTTGCCAGCACTTATTGAGCACTTACTACGTGCCAGACGCTGTGCTCAACAACCCTGGACGTGGATACTGTTCCTATCCCCGTGAAGAAAGTGAAGCACAGAGAGGTGAAGTAATTTTCCCAAGACACAGTGGCAAATCCAGGATTGGGACCCAGGCGATGTGCCTGCAGACCTCAAGCGCACAGCAACGTCTCTGAGTAGCACACCCCATTCATTTTTTGAGCTTTTATTAGGCGCCTCTGTGCGCCGGCACTGGCGAGCGGGAGGCGCCCCGAGCGCCCACCAGGTGGCGCACTGACCCTCCTTGCCTCCCACACGCCACGCCCGCGCGGTCTCTCCATCGCCCCCTGCAGAGCTGGCGTTGACCACAGCGACTTGGGTCCAGCTGACAGGTGGCCGAGGGGGCAACCACTGACCTGGTGCCACGTGTTAGCTCCCTGCCAGGTGTCTTGCAGTCTGGCGGCCCCGCTCAGGCCCTGTTTTCTCCCTCTTGCTTCTCACCTCCGGAGATGCTGAAATGTAGTGGGAAGGAACCTCGCATGACTCCTTTTGTTTAGTGCTTCAGTGTTTACAACGCCCTTTCCACCAGCCACATTCAGACAAAAGACCGGGGAGTACTACGTGCCCAGGAGAGGGCCAGCCATTCTCATACCCACCATGTCCTCATCCCATGAGATGGGTAGGATGATCTCCCTTTGCAGATGGGGAAACTGAGGCCCAAAGAAGACAAGAGACTGCCTAGGATCACCTAGGCAGCAGATCTCAGAGCCATACCCTAAGCAGGGCTGCTGGACTCCACCTCCCACACCCTTTCCATCCTACCAGAGCACACAGAGGAGACTTCATAGCCAAAAGGACACTTCTGGCTGGTGAGGTCCTTTGAGAGGTAGGGGCATAGACAAAATAACCTCTCAGGCCTTAAGCAATCACATACGCGGTTTGGAATGTCAGTGGCAGCTTCTTTGAGGGCCTACAGGGCCAGCCCCCCTCCCCTCCTTCTGGATCCCTTACCCCGTCCAGGTCCCCCATTCCTACACGGCTGGCTCTGGCAGCCCCATTTGGCACACTCCCTGGGGCTCTGCCCTTTGCAGGCTCCTCACACTCTCACTTTGGATGATTCCTGGGCTCATGTGCTTCCCAGTCTTGACCCTCCAGTCTGACCTCCACTCTGCACCTTGCTATTCACTGTACCTGAGCACACTCAAGCACTTTCCAGGCCACCTGTGCAGGATGGGGTGCCACTTTGGCAAATCTGTTCCCCAGGCCAGAAAGCTGAGGACTCCTCAGTCCCCATGTCCCTAGAGTCTAATTCCTCTCCGTTCCAGCCCTGAGACCTCTTTTAAACCCATTCCTCCTTCCTACCCCCATCTCTGCCCTAATTCAAGCCACCCTCACTTCCCAGCCTCCAGTTTCATCCACCCTCCCAAATCCACCCCCATGTCGCTGCCAGAATGATCTTTCTAGTGATCTTTCTCAAGTGCAAAGCTGACCCCTGTTTAAAACTTGTAATCAAAACAAAAATAAAGACACCTTAATTATAGGATGAAAACCCAAGCCCTTAACTAGAGCCATCAAGCTCTGCACGACCTAGCCCCTGCTCCCCTCTCTGGCCGTCTTGTGTCCCTGTCCCCCTCTTCACTACACTCAGCTCCTCCAGCTTCTCCAGAGCACTGAGCTCTTCCTGGGCTCAGGGTCTTAGCAGGTGCCCTTCCCTTTGCCTGGAAGGCTCCTCCCCCAGCTCTATGGCTGGCCCAGGCCTCCTCATTGTTTAGATCCCAGCTGAAATGTCACATCCTCACAGGTGCTTTCTCTGACCACTCCCAGGAAAATTAGAACCCCTTTTGCTTCTCTCTTGCTCAGAACTGGCTGTTCTCCCTGCACCCCAGTGCCAGCACCTCAGAGCTTGTGTTTTCATGTGCTTAGTTGCTGAATCTCTGTCTCTCCCTTAGCCCAAGCTCCCATGCAAATAAGGACTGCAGTCTCTCCATTCACAGCGGTACCCCACGCCCAGCCCAGGACCAGACATAAAAGTAGACACTTGATAACTAAACGTGGAACAAATGAGTCTTTCATCTCGTCCCATCAGAACTCCATTCACAGGCTTGCTTTCATCTCTGGCCTTTGCTTGAGTTGCTTCCTCTGCCTGGAAGGTTCCTTCCTTTCCCTCCCACCTGGGCTGATCCACATATCATTTAAGACTAATCCCTTTGGGATCCATCCTGGGCCCCCTTATTTGAATCAGGGTTTCCCTGTGGGCAGCTTTAGTACCCTATACATACCACTCTATCATAACACTTGAAAATTGCAAATTGCCAGCTAAACATGAGAGATTATTAACAATAATGATCTACTCTGGCCTCTCCCCGACCTCTCTACTCCAGCTGCCTCAAGGGCATCCACTCTCTACCTTTCAAGCCATCAGGAACCCCGTTTCCCATTCATTCACTAAGCGCTGCGCAGGTGCCCACGTGTTGTTTTCTTCCCTGCCGCAGTGGAGAGGCAGGGAGGAGGGAAGAGATATAGACAGGATTCTTCCAAGGATGAGACAGAGCAGGTGAAAGCATCAGAGGTGCGAAGCAAATGCCCATCCAGCCCTATCTAGGGTGCGAGTGGGCACAGAGGAGGCTGGGAGCAGAGGAGTGGACAAGTACATCCAGTTCTGTTCCCTTCATTGAGCACCTACTGTGTGCAGAGCACGGTGGGGGAGGGGTTTGGCAGATACAGAAAGGTGATCCTGAATGGCAGACATGTACTGGGTGCCACCTCCAGCACAGCTGTTATTGTGTCTGGTGCTCAGTTTACTGTGTCTCTGGTCTGTCTTCCCCTGAAAGCCACTGGAGGGACCAAGGTTGAGGACAGTTGCTGGAGGAATCTCAGACAAGCCCAGTGGTCACTTCTCTGTCTCTCCCTTGCTTGGTCTCTCTGCTCCTTTGCACCGTTGTTCATTCCTACCTTCCCAACACTCCCACACCGGGGTTGATCAAAGGGAGGTCCAGAGGCCACCACCATCTGCATCACCTGGGTGGGGACAGGGGTTTATAAAAATACATAGTCCTGGGCTCCCACCTACCAACTGAGGCTCCCTGGGAGTGGGACCTTGGGATCTGCATAGAATACAATGTGCACTGTGCCCTCTCTGCTTGGCACACTCAGAGTGACAGTCCCACTGCTTGTGTTGCTTCCAGGATCAGCCCCACTTGACCTCCTTGCCTCTGGCTGCCTGTTCCTCCTGGGGATCCTTTGGGGGCCCTCTTCTGCTCACCCCTTAAATGCCAGGGTGTCCAGGGCTCCTCCTTCTATGCCTGCTGCTCCTCTGGTGTCCTCCACATCTCCAGCCCCCCATGCTAGATATTCGTCTGCCCTTGAGTGGCCAGCAGCACCCAAGGGCAAGCTTTGGACTTAACATGGCAAAAGTTGACCCCACCACCTTCTCCTGTGACCCCATCCTCCTCCCCCGCCTGTGGTGCCCACCTCATCGATCATCCAGCCTTTTGCCCAGGATGGAAAGCTGAGGATCGCACTTCATTCCCTTTCTCCCTTCCTCCCTCAGCTCAGCAACAACCAAATCCTGATCATGTTGCCTCTTAAAGATGTCTTCGGTCCCCACCGCCAAGACTATTGCATTTATCTCCTGGCTGATTCCCTCCTCTTCTCCGTCCCTCTAATCTCTCCTTTTTCCAGTAAATTCTCCAACAGCTTTCTAAAATGCACATTTGGGCTGGACAATTAGCTCAGTTGGTTAGAGTGTGTTGTTGGTAACACCGAGGTTAGGGGTTTGGATCCCGGTACCAGCCAGCTGCCAAGAAAAAAAAAAAAAGAAAGAAAGAAAGAAAGCAATAAAGACCTAACCTGAGATTCCTTCTTAAAAGTTTCAACAAAGCAGACTTAAAAAGAACCTATAAAATGTGAATCTGACTATAACTACCAGCCCCCTGAAAACCTTTCTTTGGTTCCTCATATACAAAGGTCCTAACCCCTTGACCCTCCATCAGCTGGGTCCAGCCTCTCCTCCTCCCCTCTGTGCTGCAGGAACAGCAATCAGCTTCCAGTTCTAGCCTCCAGACCTTTCCTCTTTCTGTGCCCCCTGCCAGGAATAGCCCTTGCCTGGTTGGCTCTTGCCCACAACTGCCGCATCACCTCCTCCAGGAAGCCATCCCTGACCCAGCTTCTGCCCTCACCTTCCTCGGTGCATCCATAATGCCTTGTGCAAGGATCCGTTATTCCACTCACCACACTGCGTTATAATTATCGATTTTCATGTCTCTGTTCTGAACTAGAAGATGAGATCGTGGAGAGCAGGGATGGCGTCCCATTCCTCTCTATATCTCTGCCCTTGGCCGGGCGCCTGGCACTGAGGACAGGCTGGGCCAGTGGTTCATGGATGAACGCAGAGCAGAAACTTGAAGGAAGTGAGAGCCGGGAATGGCCGAGAGGGGAGTGAGGGCAAGCCCGGCAGGAGGAGCAGCCAGAGCAAACGAGTGGGAAGTGGAGAAGCAGCGCTTCCGTGTATCGCACTCCTACGGCTGCCCGCCAGCCATTGTGCTTGTGCTCGGCACATTTTGTCTCATGTCGCTCTTGCAACAACAGATCAGAAAGCTGGCCCCAGAGAACCGAAGTAACCTGCCCAAGGTCACACAGCCAGGTCTGGAGTGCAGCTAGGACTGTCTGACCTGAAAACCTGTGCTCTTTCTGCTGGGCCACACTGCTCTCCCAGGGACAGGACCTCCTGGAGATGAACAGGGAGTGCCCCCCTCACTACGCCTCCACCTTGCTGAGCGCGGAACCAGCTGCCCACGCTCACGAGGACAGCTTCTCCCTCCCAGCCGGACCAGAGGCTCAGAGGCCAGACAAGGGTTTACATGTTCCTTCCTCCCCTGGTTTTGGGGATCTTTGACTACACATGCATACCCCCCCTACCCCCACCAGGAGAGTGTTGCTGCATCCTGGTATGGCCCAGGGTGCCCTGGAATGCAGGGGGCTCTGCGATGCTGTCTGGGTTCTGCAGAATCCGTCTCCCTCACCGCACTTGGCCCAGGCTGGTATTAAGATTCATCTGCATTACCCGCGCACCCGCCTGGCAGATGGTGGGGGAGGAGGCTGGGTGAGCGCTGGGGGCTGCAGCCAGAGACCAAGCTGGGCCTCGGAGGGCCACAGGGCAGAGTGTCCACCGTGCCCCAGGGGCCCAGCCCAGTCTGGGGCTACTGCAAATGCTGGGGTACCTCCTCACCCTCGCAGCCTCCAAGGGATACTAGGACTTGACCTTTTATTTTTCTAAAGACTAAAGGAAGGAGACCTGGAGATACAACGTGGGGGTGATGGAGCACGGCCCCCACCTTTGGGAATCTCAGCTGAGGGTCTTGTTCTTCCTCCTTGCTCTGGAGGTTTGCAGAGACCAGAGATAACCAGGGACCCTACTGGGACAGGAGCCCCCCTGAGCCGGGTAACTCCCCTCCTTGTGTCACGGGGGGGGGGTAAGTAGTTAAGAATGGAGGGACAGTATCCAGGGAGGTCTTGCCCATCTCAATCCCCAACTTCTCAGGATGCTAACTCCTGCCCCCAGCCCCAGAATCCAGCCTGGCCCCTAGCAGCCCTTTCACCCAGGGCCACAGACGAATGGCTCCTGACACGGTGATTGCACTGGGAAGGTCCGGGGATTATCCCAGCCCCTCCGTAGAAAGGAACCGACAAGATAACAAAAGGAGTGCAGGCTAGACACGTAGAAGAACTTCCCTCGGCACAGGAGCAAGCCTTGCAGAGAGGGCGTGAACCTGCGGCTGTGGGGATAGGCCACAATAAGAAAATTGTCCTTTCTCTTAGAACGGGTTTGGAAAAAATGATCTTTCATAATTCCAGGACTCCTGAGGCTGAGGGTAGGGCAGCAAATTCCCGATGCCCGCTACGGAGGAACAGGCAGAGGGGTGGGAAAGGCAGGGTCCCTATCTCCTGGCAACCATCCTGTCCCTTCTTCTCCAAGAGTTACTCCGCCCCCGCGTCAGGTCCCCTTGGGGGCTGGACAGCCAGCGTCCTAGGTCCCCAGGCTGCGGGTCGGCAGGGAAGGAGTTAACTCCGGAGGTACCGGCTGGA
>NW_007726834.1:16368-17208 GCF_000696425.1 Galeopterus variegatus
CATCTGGGACCTGGAGCGGGGGCCGCGCCGCGCGCAGCTGGACCAGGGGAGGGGGGCGGCGGCTGCACAGCTGGATCGAAGGGGGCGGGGTCGGTCCTGGGCGACCGGCTGAGCGGAGGGCCGCGAGCCGCCGGGGACTGGAGCATGGGACGGCGCGCCTGAAGCAGCAGGAAGGGGAAGAAGAGGCCTGGGACCCCGAAAGGAGAAGAGGAGAGAAAGGGGGACGAGGGCAGAGAAGGAAGATGCAACTGACCCGCTGCTGCTTCGTGTTCCTAGTGCAGGGCAGCCTCTATCTGGTGAGTGGCCCGCGGGGAGGCGCGGAGGGGCGGGGGCCGAGGATCCGGGGAGAGCGCGGGAAGCTTCCGAGCCCTTAAACTTTCTCCCGCCCCCCGACATCCCAGGGATGGAGAAGACTGGAAGCTGGGGGAGAGGGCGGGTCCGAGGCCGGAGACTGGACGGAACGGGTTAATAGGGGCGGGGAGAGGGTGCTGGGCTGGCCCACCCACTCCGCGGCTGGTGGCGGGAGGTGCGACTGGCACCAGGGAAAAGGCTCGCAGCCGGGTCGCCAAAGGTGGCCCGACCCCTTCCCGGCGCCCCGGGACGCTCAGAAAGACGGTGGGTGGGTGGTGGCTTGTGCAGCTGGTGACCTGCCAGCTCGGGGGTCGTAGCTTTTCCCCGACCTCCGGTTCCCCCAGGCGCGCAGCCGGGCCAGGCCGGGGCGGCCCCGCGTCCCTGCCTCCAGCCTCCCCTCCCGCTGCCTCCCTCCCCGCCTGTTGTTTTCCTCTCCTCTCCCGGCCGCGCGCAGCCCGAGCCCCACAGGACCCGGGCAGGCGGCTCCCG